>NC_045988.1:24646565-24744065 GCF_010909765.2 Amblyraja radiata
TTCAGAGCTCCTGGCTTGTTGAGGTAGGAGTTGATATGCACCATAATCAATTTCTCAAAGCACTTCGTCACCACAGACGTTAGTGCCACCGGTCGATAGTCTTTGATGCATGTCACCTTACTCTTCTTGGGCACCGGTATTATTGATGCCCTCTGATAGCAGGTGGGAACCTCAGACCTCAGTAATCAGAGGTTGAAGATAACCACAATAACTCGAGCCAGGTGGTCTGCACAGGTTTTAAAAACACGACCAAGTCTACCATCACGTCCAGATGCTTTCAGAAGGTTTAAGGGCCTGTCCCACTTTCACGACCCAATTCACGACCTCTGCCGAGTTTGCCCTTGACTCATACTCGCAGCATGGTCATCACGAGGTCGTAGGAGGTTGTAGGTAGGAGGTCGTGATGCTAGTCGTAGGTACTCGTGGCATCAAGTAGGTTGGGGCGTTTTTTCTAGCAAGATGAAAAATGTCCACGAGTAAAAAAGGTTGTGAATTAGGTCGTTACAGGCCCTTTACCCCTCTGATGGATCTTCTGACATCGGCCTCTGTGACTGTGACTCTAATACCATATGGGAGCTCGGAATGGCACATCAGTGTTCTCCCTTTCAAAGCGTGCCTAGGGAGTGATGCTTCACTGTCGCTTGAGCACCTCCTGATCTCACCTTGTAAGAGGTGATGGCATTCATGTCCTGCCACAGTTGCCGAACATCCGCCTCATCCTCCAGCTTAGAGCAAAAGTCCCTTTTGGCCTTTTTGATTGCTTTATCAAGGTCGTATGTGGACTTCTTGTTTACCACTGCATCACCAGACTTAAATGCCCGGGATCCTGTCCTCAGTAGAACATGGATCTGCAAGTTCATCCAAAGTTTCTGGTTAGGAAACACTCAGACGATCTTCGTGGGAACACATTCCTCCACACATTTTCTTATGAAGTGGCGGAAGGGATATGGGTGAAAGGAGAAGGGGAAAGGGCAGTATTGTGGGAGAAATGGGTGCACAAGAAGGTGGGGCCAGAGAGTGTTTACTCCTTTAACAATGAGGTTAAACGTGTCACTCCCTACTTCAATATAAATTGCATTTTATTATATATACTCTTCCACAGGGAATCTCTTGCAATGAGATGAATGATTAACTCCATTTTACCACACAAGACAGGATCTAAATTAGCCTGTGATGCTCCAGGCTAAATACTCCAGGAATCAGCTCTAATTTCAACGAAGGTTGCAGTTGCCAATTTGTTTTGTCACAAATATTAGCGGTACCCACTGCCCAGGATTATTGTATTATCTTGCTCCATTTAAGCAGAAATCTCTTGCTCCTCCTGGATGTGGTTACAAGAACCCAGTGTCAACGGCCAAAAATAAGCAAGATGTCCAGTGTGGCTCTCTCCTTGACCTTCACACTTGAGTTCGAGTTTAGAGATACAGCGCGGAAACAGACCCTTCAAACCCGGGTCTCTGGTGCTGTAAGGCAGTGGCTTACCCTGGGTCTGGCTGTTATGGAACGCATTAAACCTGGTCCACCAAGCAGCCTTGACCCACTGCAGTTCACCAACTAGGGGGTGATGCTTCACTGTCGCTTGAACACCTCCTGATTTCACCTTGTAGGACGTAATGGCACAACAGGTCCACGTCTAATGCCCTCTCCCTGCCCTACACACATCCCTGGAACACCAGGATTAAAGAGACATCAGACTTCTATTCACAGACTACAGATCTGCCTTTAATACCATTATACCATTCAAGCTTATCACCAAACATGCGGCACTTGGAGTCAGCATTCATCTCTGCAACTGACCACCAGACCACAATCGGTGAGGATAGGTGACAAATCATCCTCTACGATAATCATCCATAAAGGGGTTGTCCCACCTGGGCGACCTAATCTGCGAGTTTAGAAGAGTGTCTTCGACCTTCAGACTCGCAGCATGGTCGACACGAGGTCCTAGGAGGTCCTATGAGGTGGCTGGAACTCTCCTTCATGCTCGAGGGAAGTTCCCGAATACTCGTGGCCTCAGCTAGGTTGCGTAAAATTTTTCAACATGATGAAAAATTTTCCGCGAGGAAAATTTGGTCGGCATGGTTCTTTTGAACTCATAGTGCAGTGGAGTTTAGTTACAGGCAGTCGAGGGCAGCCGTAGGGAATCTCCTTCGCTGACCGGGCCTTTTGATTGGCTCATTGGAGTTTTTAGGACCAAGGAAAACCTACCAGTAGGTAAAATACCCGCTAAACTTTATTATACTCCTTAAAAATATTTAAAATATTGATTATTTTTCAAATTATATTTCAGTTGTAATTGTTGAAATGATAATAATTTTCCTAATTCATACAAGTCTCTGAGCGTTTTGATTCCCATTCTTTCCCATTGTGTAAATGATTTATCTATAATTGAAGGTTTAAACGACGGGTTATTGACTATTGGCATTAAAAGAGATAAATTTCTTAATTTTAGATTCTGTTTTATTTGTTTCCAAGTTCTAATTGTACTATGTATCATTGGATTTTTATTATAATTTTTGTTATTCAGATTCATTGGTGAGAGGAGAGTCGCTCCTGTATTACACGGAGAGCAGTCCCCTCTCTCCATTACAATCCAGTCCACCTGCTGGCCAGAATTGTCCAGCAGGTGAATCATATTTTTAATATTTACTGCCAAATTATAGTATATAAAGTTAGGGAGCGCTAGACCACCCATCTCTTTTGGTTTACTAAGGTGTACTCTTTGTATTCTGTGGGATTTATAATCCTATATAAAATTTGTAATGTCTGAGTCTAGTTTTTTGAAAAACTTTTTTGGAAGATATATTGGTATTGATTGAAATAAATATAGGATTTGTGGTAAAAAGATCATTTTTATAGCATTTATTCGACCTATTAAAGACATCGGGAGCGTTTTCCAGAATTTGATTAGATTATTTAGTTTCTTAAGTAAGGGGCTATAATTGGCATTAAACATAGCGTGATAATTTCTATTGATTTCAATTCTTAAATATTTAAATTTTTCTGTGGCTATTTTAAAGGGGAATTTCAAGAGATGTGTTGAGTCTTTCGGTTTTATCGACATAATTTCACTTTTGTTCCAGTTTATTCTGTATCCTGAGAAAGATCCAAAGTCCTCAATTAGATTTAATATGTTTGGTATACTGATTTGGGGTTTTGTGATATACATCGTCTGCGTATAAGGATATTTTGTCATTTGAGTATTTTGTATTATAACCGTAAATATCCGGGTGTGTTCTAATTTTTTCAGCTAAAGGTTCAATTACCAGAGCAGATAACAGTGGTGATAATGAACATCCTTGTCTATTGCCCCTTGATAATTGGAATTTCGTAGATAGTATATTATTAGTTAATATTCTAGCCGTGGGTTTGTTATATAATAATTTTATCCATGCGATGAAGTTCTCTCCCATTTGAAATTTTTGCAATACTTTAATCATATAATCCCATCCTACTTGATCAAACGCTTTTTCTGCGTCCAATGAAATGATAGATAACTCTTGTTCTTGAGGTTTGTGAGAGTGCATTATGTTAAGCAGACGTCTCAGGTTATTAAATGAATGTCTCTTAGGTATAAATCCCGTTTGATCCTCATTTATTAATTTACTAACATATTGACTTAGTCTTCTAGCTAGTGTTTTCGCTAATATTTTTTGATCCGTATTTAACAAAGCAATAGCTCTATATGAGCCTGGTTCTTCTATATCTTTATCTTTTTTAAGTATTAATGTGATCGTTGATTCTGCTAGTGATTCAGGTAAGATTTGTTCTTTAAAAGCGTATGTATACATTTTCTGTAGACGTGGTGTAACTATGTCGTAAAAACATTTATAAAATTCATTACTGAATCCGTCTGGTTCTGGTGTTTTTCCATTCTTAAGTGTGTTTATTGTGTCTTCTATTTCCTTAGATGTAATTTGTGCTCCCAGTTCCTCTTGTTCCTTCAGTTCCCGTTTTGGAAGGTTACAATTGTCCAAAAATTCTGAAACTTTATTATTGTCTATTAGCGTTTTCGATGTGTGTAAATTCTTGTAAAATTGAGCAAATCTTTTATTGATATCATTAGGTAGTGTTAATAATTCCCCTCTATCTGATTTAATCTTTAAAATTGCATGATCTTTTTCCCGTATTTTCAGTTGGCATGCCAAAAGTTTATGGGGTTTATCCCCAAATTCGAAATGTTATTGTTTTGTAATTTGGAATAATCTTATAACATTCTCTGACAATAATTTATTTAGCTTAAATGTCAGTATTAAAATTTTATTATGTTTATCCATAGTTGGATCTTTAGCATTATCTATATCTAGTTGTCTGATTTGTTCTTCTAATTGTCTTTGTTCATTCTTATTCTTTTTGTTTTGAAAAGCTTGATACGAGATAATGACTCCTCTAATAAATGCTTTGAAGGATTCCCATAATAAAGTGGGCGATATATCTGGTGTATCGTTTGTCTCAAAAAATAGGCACATCTGTTTTTTTAAATACATACTCCCTTGTGGGTCTTTCAGAATTTGCGAGTTAAACCTCCAGAACGATTTGTTCGTAGACATTCCTTCTAATTTTAAAACAAAAGTTAGCGGGAATGATCTGAAATCGTATTGGTGTGATATTTAGGGTTCATAGTATAAGGGATTAGTTTTGTATCCACTAGGAAGTAGTCTATACGTGAGTATGTTTTTTGTACCATTGAATAAAACGAGTATTCCCTTCCAGTCGGATTCGCGATCCTCCAGACGTCTGCCATATTTGTATTTTTTATATATGTATTTAAGAGTTCACTAGTTTTAGATTTCATATTACCTCTTTGTTTTTGCATCGATTTATCTAAGTACGGATCTAAAGCACAGTTGAAGTCTCCTCCAATTATAACATTTTGGTAGTTAAATTCTGCGATTGTATTCAGGATTTTATTAAAAAATTGAGGATTATCAAAATTGGGCGCATATATGTTTACCAAAGTGATTGGCGTAGCATGGATCTCTCCTGTAACTATAAGATATCTCCCTTCCTTATCTGATATAATGTTTTTTGATTTGAATGGTATTCCTTTGTGAATAATAATTGCGGTGCCTCTGGATTTCGAAGTATATGAGGAGTGAAATGTTTGGTCTATCCAATTCGCCCTCAATCTCATCTGATCTTGATGTTTAAGGTGCGTTTCTTGTAGAAAAGTAATGTCCGTGTTATATGATTTCAACTGACCTAGTATTTTGCCCCTTTTAATTGGTTCATTAATACCCCTTATATTCCAGCTACACAGTGTGATTCCTCCCATTTTCTTTTGTTTATCATCTTGGATTTTCTCTGATTTTAATACCCTTATTTATTACGGTGCATCCATACCTCAGGACTCTGGATATCTGGGGGGGCGTTTATATTATTAACTTCCTTGGTAGTTCCTTTTTGCGATTGTCCTTGAAAAAAAAACACATAGTAGTGACATTGTGATAAAAAAAAAAATTGAACAAGTAAAATTACAGTGTCTGGAGTATTCGACAGTGTAGTGCGTGTCCCACGCGTCTGTGGGATACGACATCTATTCGACTTCCGAAGTTGATGTTGCACAATTAGCTCCGCTCCCTTTATTACTCTAAACCTAGGAGGGCGGTACCATTTCAAAATCAATTATATTTCACCCAATTACACTGTATTCTATATTACTAAAAGTCTGTTCTTGACCGGTTTTGGCCATCTGTGCTGCGATTTCCGAGAGAACGCCGCCACCTACGGCCATCATTTTTGGCCACCTTGCTCAGAGCCCCCCTCCGCTGTATGTGTGCTGAGGATTTTTCCCGTCGATGAAAAATGACAGAGATATTAATGATTATACATAATTCCCCATTCTCTCTGCTGCCCCTGCTGGTGGCAGGGGGGAGGGACTATAAAACCAGGAAGTGGTGTGCCTCAATCAGTGTCTGCAAGCTGGAGGAAGGCAGAGGGTCACGTTTCTCTGAGCTGTGAATAACACTGAACACATGTCTACTCAAATGTAAGTGTCCTTAGTCGTTCTAAAATGCTTGCAGAATGTGTCTATTGGTTCTAAAATGTTTGCAAAAAGTGTCTCTTTTGGTTGTACAATGCTTGCAGAATGTGTCTTTTTTGGTTCTAAAATGTTTCTTAGGTTCTTCCCCCCCTCTCCTCTCCCCCCTCCCTCTCCTCTCCTCTCCCCCCCCCCTCTCCTCTCCCCCTCCCCCTCCTCTCCCCCCCCCCCTCCCTCTCCTCTCCCCCACCTCCCTCTCCTCTCCCCCCCTTTCCTCTCCTCTCCCCCCCTTTCCTCTCCTCCCCCCCTCTCCCCTCCTCTCCTCTCCTCTCCCCACCTCTCCCCCTCACCTCTCCCCCTCTCCTCTCCCCCCCTCTCCTCCTCTCTTTTCCCCCTCTCCTCTCCTCCCTCCCCCTCTATCTCCCCTCTTTTTCTCCCCCCTCCCCTCCCCCACCATTCCTCCCCTAAACCCCCTCCCCTCCACACACCCCTACCCCTTCCCTCCACCCTCCCTCCCCCTCCCTGCTCCCCACCTCTCCCCCTCCCCTCTTAGCACACCTTCTCTCTCCCCCTCTTTCCCCTCTTTCCTCTCTCCCCCCTCTCTCCCCTCTCTCCCCCCTTATCTCCCCCCTCCCCCCTCTCGTCCCCCTCCCCCCTCCCCCCTCACTCACCCCCTCACTCCCCCCCTCTCCTCCCCCCCTCTCCTCCCCCTCTCTCCTCCCCCTCTTTACTCCCCCCACCCCCCTCACCCCCTCTCTCTCCCCTCCTCCCCTCCATCCCCTCCCCACCCTCCCTTCCTCCCCTAATCCCCCTCCACAACCCCTACCATCTTCCCTCCACCCTCCCACCTACCTCCCCCTCCCTGCTACCCACCTCTCCCCCTCCTCTCAGCACCCCCTCTCTCTCCCCCTCACTCTCACCCTCTCTCTCTCCTCCCCTCCTTTCCCCCCTCACCCACCTTCCCTCTTCTCCTCCTCTCCACCCCCCTCTCCCTCTTGCCCCTCTCTCTGCGTCTCTGTCTCTCTCTCTGTCTCTGCCCCTTCTCTCTCTGCCCTCACTCTCTACCCCGCCCCCCCCCCCCCCTCTCTAGATGTGAGTGCGTTGGGGGCTATGCGTCAGTAGATAGGGTGTTTATGGGGTAAAAGGAGCAAATTAATAATATTAATATAATATCAAGGGGGGTAATTAGCGTGAGTGCGAGGGGGGGGGGATAGTTAGTGTGTGTGATGCTGCATGCCGCCTCCCCCCCCCCCCCCACAACCGCACGTTGGGGGAACAGACCCAACGGGTCTGCACTTGGTCTAGTATATATATATATTTCATTCAGACTTATCAGATCTGTGTTCAGCTACTGTGAAATTTATTTATCTAACACTTTCATCTACTAATTATTTATAATTATTTATATTTATATTTATAATTATTTATAATTAGTTATACCTTTGATAATAGTAAGCTGTTAGCTGTAAGGGTTAACCAGAAACAGGCTCCTGGAATTATGCCAGGTGCATGAGTTTCCTCCCTTCCCCACACGAACTACATAGCACTTAAACTTTCAGTATTATCTACTTTAATTCTAAAATTTGTTATCTCTATATACGAGCTAGTCAGTCTTTTTAGCAGATTATTACATTTTGCCCATTATATAGTTCAGGTTAGTTTCCATTTATATTTCTATATTAGTATTGTTAATTATTGTTAATTCTCTATATTTTGTAAAGCTATTTTAAGATCTTAAACCGCCATTTGTCCTTGTGGTGTTTTCCACATTCGGCTCTGCTGTTCATCTCTGCATTGCTTATCAGTCTTTCCTTCATTTTGAACAAAGAATGTCCTTGAGTTGAATTCCAAAGCGTCCAAAGGAGATAAGGTGTCTAGACCAGCGCACGTGGAAATGCTCTTCCATTTTAAACTTTTAGAGAATGGTGTTTCTTCCCTTATCTTCGGGTGTTCTCTGTGAAGTAATAAAAGGAAAGAATGTGTCCATATCGTCCCGCTGCCTTGATTAATCTTCTATTTCTGCCACAATCTCTTGGGCATATTTATAAGATGCGTCCGAATTAGTGAAAGTTTTCTCTTTTCCCTTGAAAGTAATGCGCATCCTGGCCAGATAAAAAATGCCACATCTGACATCTTTAACTCCATGGAGAATCTGTCTTGTCTGTGAGAACTTTCTTCTCTTTTGCACGATCTCATAGGGATAATCCCGGAGGAGTTTGATAGAGTCGTTTCCAAACGTCATCTTCACTCCGTATTTGATTTATTTCATCAGCTCTTCAAGTGCTGAAATGTCCCGAAGTTTGACTATGATCTGTCATGGGTGGGCTGGATCTGCTTGTGATCTTGGCTTAAATCTAGGTAATCGATGTGCCACTTCAATTTCCGGTTCCACAGGTAAATTGAGTACATGTTTGATTAAGTTGGCAGTGAACTCACGGGCGTTGTTTCCCTCTGCTCCTTCAATTACTCCCAGTATTCGTAAATTTTGGCGTCTTGAGCGAGCTTCGAGATCAAGACATTTATCTGAGACTTTTGCCAGTTGGCTCTTGAGGCTGTCTAGTTCTAGCTTCATTCCCTGCATATCTTCAGCCATTTGATCAACAATTGTTTCCATGTCGTTCATTGCAGTTACATGTGAAGAAACAATTACATGCACAGCCTCAAACTTCTTCTTAGATCCTTCTTCCCCTTTATTAATTATCTCCGTTAGCTCTTCTTGCACATCCTCAATTCGTTTTTGTATAATGCCAATGCACTCAATAACTTTTTGATTACCAGCATTGATGTTCGACATATTTTCCATCAATTTAACATTAATATTTTCCATCATTTTTGAGTTTCCAGCCTCAATATCCTTTCTCAGTTCTCTTACCGAGTTCTTTATCTCCTCCATTTCATTTTACTCCTTAGTAGCCATCTCAATCTTGGCTCTTGTAGCCATTCCAGAATCCACTTCAGAGGTCTGTTCTTCAGTTTTCTGTGCTTTCAGCAGTTTTGAGATTTTTCTCTGAGGGCTCTGAGCTGAAGACGGTTTTTTCATTTAAAATCCTTTATCCTCCGTTTAAATCACAACGCTTACTGATGACGTCATCAGCGCGACGTCCCGGGGCTCCGGTGAGTTTTTTGAATTGGTCCCGACCTCCAGACCCGATTTTAACGCGAAAAATCGCGATTTTACAGTAGCGGAGCTAAAAGTTGCGACTGCTAGTCCAGCATGGCGCCACCGGAAGTCTACGTGAAAATTTATAGCTCTGTGATTTCATGCCGTGGAAACGAGTCCAGGCGTCATACACAGCATCAGTGGGCCAATGATGAGTGAACGTTAATATTGCATTCATACATGACATTGATATAGACATGTTGATGCTATTAATGAACAATAGTGGGAATCGTAACCTCCCTCAACCTGGAGGAAGTATGAACCATACCTTACATAGAGTTGGCAAATACCCTCGATCTGGCAATGGGTTTATTCTGAATATTTGTACAGATTTATAGTTTGACCATCCTGCAGCCACTAGGATAATAATAATAATAATAAATTTTATTTAATGGGCGCCTTTCAAACATCTCAAGGACACCTTACATAGTATATCGGAATAACATATAATCGGAATATAACAATAAAGATATCACAGAGACACAAATTAAAAACAGGATTCAATCCAAAAACAGAAAATCAAAAACACAGTGTGAAGAGGGAGCAGCGGCAGCCAAAGCGCGCCAGCGTCCACTCTCTCTTCACGGCAGCCATCTTGGACACAGACCTACAAGACTACAAATAGACAAAAAAATCATCCCCCCACAGTGGGTAGCACTGTGGAGGAAGGCACAATGTCCAGTCCCCACTCCATGTTCACCCCAAAGTCAGGCCTATTGAGGCCACCGCAATTGCCTGTACGGAGTCGGAGTCGGAGTAGGATGTGGTCCATAACCCTGCTGCTGAGGTATAGCGGTGCTGGTAGAGTGAGACTCAATTTCAATGTACACTCCTGTATATGCCAGACCCATTTAACCGTCTGGAGAAGGTTCGTAGTGATTCCTTCTAACTAGGTTTTATGTGACTAACAATATTGCTAGTCAGAGTCTATGAGGCTCTTAGGGACCTTGACATACTGGTGTAGATGCGTGATCACACACAACCCAAGGTCCATGGGATATGCAACATCTAGTTTGGTCTGTGTCCCTGTCTACTCTGCTTGACTAATCATAAACAAAACATGTTATTATAGCCCACATATATGATCATTCTATCCAGTTTAGCAATGACTGGACCCGTAGCGCTGTACTCAGCACCATGGCATAACCACTGGTACGTGAGTTAGACCAAGGACAGGGATGTTGCTGGTGCCTATCGGTGAAGTGACGTAGTACAATGTTAACAACCCATATCTCTGCGACCCTAGGCCTAGGAGGTTTTTAGTTGACGATACCCTTCATAATCTAGACGTCAGAGGGTGAGACCGGACAGAGAGGTTTGTATTCTCCGCAGCCAAATGATGAGGAGGTATTTGAGGCACAGTAAATGGAATTTTAACTTGATGTTATAATCCCATAAAACTGAATTTCAATGTGTCAGTCATCTGTGCCGAGTTAAACGTAAAGAAGAATAAACAATACTTCCCATCTCCTATGCGGTTTGCTGCTATTTGGTGCTATCCCTGCAATCTGCAGTGAGCACTCCTAATGCTTATGGTTTGACAACCCGAGCCGTAGGAAACGGTCTCTCAGAGTCTGTAAGTCTATGAATTGATTATATCATGCAGAGGATGGTTTCAACATCACAACTGAACCAGCATCTTTTTTGTCCGGAAATAACCATGTTAGGTTTTATGCTCATTCCCCACATCAGCGGGAACCATGGGTATATAATCCAGGCAGGCACTATGAAAACCCGGAAGCGGGAGTCTTGCTGAATTTTGCAAGACCCGTCTATTGAGGCCAAATGGAGGAAGACATAAAAGAACATTCCTCCCTAGTGTAGCGAGAATGCACCCATCGCCACTAATATGCCTCGTATTTTTTGCAACTGTTGGTCCATTGGAGGGTGAGACTGGAGAGTTGTTGGTGGGGAACATGGAAATGGCAAAGGCATTAAACGAGTATTTTGTATCAGTCTTCACCATAGAAGACACAAAAAATATTCCAACGCTGGATAAACAGGGGGCGGTAGGAATGGAGGAGCTAAATACTATTAAGATCACCAAGGAGGTGGTATTAGGGAAATTAATGAGACTGAAGGAGGATAAATCCCCTGGGCCTGATGGATTACATCCAAGGGTCTTGAGGGAGATAGCGGTGGGGATTGTGGATGCATTGGTGATAATTTTCCAAAACTCCCTGGAGGCAGGAACGGTCCCAGTGGATTGGAAAATGGCCAATGTAACACCTATATTTAAAAAAGGAAGTAAACAGAAGGCGGGTAACTATAGACCGGTTAGTCTAACATCGGTGGTGGGTAAAATGTTAGAGACAATTATTAAAGAAACACTAACGGGGCACTTGGATAAACATGACTTCATCGGACAGAACCAGCATGGTTTTGTGAAGGGGAAGTCCTGTTTAACGAATCTGCTCGAATTCTTTGAGGAAGTAACAACCCGGGTGGATAAAGGGGAACCGGTGGATGTGGTATACTTGGACTTCCAAAAGGCTTTTGACAAGGTGCCACATAAGAGACTATTGCTAAAAATAAAAAATTATGGGATTGGGGGTAATATATTAGCATGGGTAGAGGATTGGCTAACAAATAGGAAGCAGAGAGTGGGGATAAATGGTTCATACTCGGGATGGCAACCGGTAACTAGCGGGGTTCCGCAAGGGTCGGTGCTGGGACCCCAATTGTTCACAATTTATATAAATGATTTGGAGGAGGGAACCAAGTGTAATATATCAAAATTTGTGGACGATACAAAAATGGGAGGAAAAGTAGGGGATGAGGAAGATAGGAAGAGTCTGCAAAAGGATATAGATAAGCTAGGTGAGTGGGCAACAACTTGGCAGATGAAATTTAATACTAATAAATGTGAAGTCATTCACTTTGGGAAAAAAAATGATAGGGCAAGTTATTTTCTAAATGAGGAGGAGCTGCGTTGTAATGCAACGCAAAGGGATCTAGGGGTATTAGTACATGAATCACTAAAAGTTAGTATGCAGGTGCAGCAAGCAATCAGGAAGGCCAATGGAGTTTTGGCATTTATTGCTAGGGGGATTGAGTATAAAAACACGGAGGTCTTGCTGCAGCTGTACACAGTATTAGTGAGACCACATTTGGAATACTGTGTACAGTTCTGGGGTCCATACTTAAGAAAGGATGTACTAGCCCTGGAGGCAGTGCAGCGAAGGTTTACAAGATTAATTCCTGCAATGAGGGGATTGACATATGAGGAAAGGTTAAGTAGGCTGAAACTCTACTCTTTGGAGTTTAGAAGAATGAGAGGCGATCTCATTGAAACATATAAGATCGTGAGGGGCCTTGATCGGGTGGATGCACCGAGGATGTTCCCAATGATCGGGGAAACTAGAACTAGGGGACATAGTCGCAGAATAAGGGGGGGCTCTTTTAAAACTGAGATGAGGAAGAACTTCTTCACCCAGAGGGTGGTTAATTTATGGAATTCACTGCCCCAGGGAGCAGTGGAAGCAGAAACGTTAAATATATTTAAGTCTAAAATAGATGGTTTTTTAGCTGCCAAGGGGATAAGGGGCTACGGGGAGAGGGCAGGGATATGGACCTAGGTATGGTTAGTATAGTAAGACCTGAGTGATCTCCTGGACAAGTGTCGATCGCCTGGATTGGGGTCGGAGAGGAATTTCCTGGATTTTTTTCCCGAATTGGACCTGGGTTTTTATCCGTTTTTTTGCCTCCCCCAGGAGATCACGCGGTTCTTGGGGTGGAGAGGGGTGATAGCGGTATAAAGGGGAGGGTAGTGTCTTGTGTTCTGTGTCTTGTGTCTACTGTTTGTGGGTAAGTGTGTCTGTTTAGTGTTCAGCCATGAGCGAATGGCGGTGCGGGCTCGACGGACCTGGTGGTCTACTCTCGCACCTACTTTCTATGTTTCTATGTTTCTATGTTGATTGAGCCTGGATGTAAGCATCTCAATTGTTAGTGTTCCATCGATCCACAATGTCATTAAATACTTTGTGATCACACATTCATTCTGTGTTGTAATTGATTTTGCATGATAATACACCAGTGCTCAATGCGGTTAGGTAAAACTATCACCGGATACTTTGATTTGATTGTACCTTTGTGATTAACATATACCACCACCAAAGTGTATCACCTTGTACTTGTGCATGCAGGTTATGCATATCCACACGCCCTTTAATTCACTGAATGCACCTGGTGTCCATTGGCAGTTGATACCATGACTGAACACTTGATAACTCATGCTAATCCCATCTGCCTCCGTAACTAGAGATGGTATTAGTAAATTTTGCCCATCTTTGGGCAATAGCATCAGTTTGGAAATGACTGAAGATTTACAGATGAGAGGTTTTTAGTGGAGCAAAGCTGAATACTGTTTGTCCATCATTGTGACTTTGTTAGTTTCACCTGAGAATAGCAGAGGTCTAATCTTTTGTCTCAGAGCTGATCCCAGACAAATAAATGGTTTGATTGTATCCTAATAATCAATAGTTTCAGTTGGTATCAACTTAATTTGAAATTAACTGGACGGGTGAGAACCTCAATTTCTCAATATAGCTATGTGGCTGATAAGGCTAATTTAGTAAAATACAGTATGTTCAATATCATCCAGATTGGCCATGCCACTTATTTGTTAGCTCTGTGCAGTCGAAGCACTGATTGTAGTGATTTGGTAAATAATCTGGAAACTGGAGTTAGCCCATTGTAACGCTCTAAGTGTATCATTGCCTCATCCAGTTAAATTTCAAATATCTTCAACCCTGTGAGAGGAAATGATCACATGGAAGTTATTCAGAAATGTCTATGCTGCACATGCGCGTTGAGGCTGTTGACAATGATCAGTCCACATCCCATATTGTGAGCCTGCCTTGAAAGGCAACTCCAACCATACCTGTTGTGCAGTATAAACTAATCTTATGTTATCCCAAACCAGTGTAAATATTCAATCAGTTTGAGTATTACCAACTTGTATCCGTGACAAGAGACATCATCGATGTGGCTCCATACCTTTATCCAAAGGGGAGGACTTATGCAACCCGACCCAGGAGCTGCCTCAACCATGTGTGCAGGATTTTGCACTTCTGCTCCTGGGAGGTAGAGGAGCTCGAGTACGGGGTTGGCGCATCTTCCAGGAAGGCCGTTCTGGGCTGTGGCCTAAAAAAGACCTTTGTTCTGGTTGTACGGCCTTCAAGCTTTCACCAGCTTCAGTGCATCGTGGTTTGCTGGTGGGTGCATAGGGGTGCTGCCGTCGGAGATGTGAGGTCTTGTGTGATGATGTGGCCTTCTTGAGCCCGATGGCCCTCGTCGAGCTCCTGCTGCTGGTTGTGTTGTTCCTGCACCCCCTGCACACTTGTGGTATCTTCAGCCAAACCCCTGTCTTCAGAGTCAGCCCAGAAGTGACTGCTAATGCTCCCCTTTGTCGAGGGAGATGCATTATGCAGCCCTCAATAAAGTGCTGCCTTGGGCGTCCTAGGACCCCATGGTGACTAGACTCCATATACCGGTGCATGTCACATTGGAGCATCTGCTCCATCAACCGCTCCATGCGGGATATGCGATCACAGTGCTCCCGCTGGCGGAGACTGATGATCGATTAGCGGTCCAGGTGTAGCCAACCGCTGCTGACTGCCCGCACTCCCGCGGTCCTCCGCAGTCAGTCTCCATTTGGACTTAGTCCATGGTTCCTTTCCTGTAACACATCCTCACAGAAATGGAACTTAACAACCTGAGAGTAAAGAATTTACCTGCAGGTCCTGTTTTAAACCTTCTGTTGCGGGTCTCGAGGTCCTTGTATGCAGCCGAGGTTCCCTTGTAGTCGGGCCTACCCCCCCCCCCCCCCCCGCCGTGCTGGGTATCCCCGCGGTCCCTGTGAAAGGGATAGCCGCGATATACATTGTTGGGGGGTATCCCCGCTGTGAAGGTGCCATCGACAACAGCTCGAGAGACGACTTCTCCGCTGCCCGCTGACCATATTCCATGGTCTTTCAAGTGGGCGTGTGTCGGGGGGTATCCCCGATGTTTTCTCCCCCCAGGTGCCACCGGCACCAGTGTGAAGCTGCTGGTTCCAATGCCAGCGACCCGAGAGGCGAATTCACCGCCGCCCGCTCCCGCTTTCCGCGGTCTTTAAAGCGGCTATATGTCGGGGGGGGTATGCCCGTGGTCGTGACCGGTGTTCCCTTGACTGGGTACTCCGGACTTCTCCCCGGGCTTTACAGGACCCCTAAGTAGAGGTTCCTGCAGGAAGATAAAACCTGGAAAAAGTTTAAAAAACTTACCTTCAGGTCTGACTGTTGGCAGGAGAATCGCATCCACCCTGCCAGTCGTACACAATGCGTTAGACGATATGACACGCATGCGTCCTGGCGGATTCGTCACGTAGTAACTCACGTGACTCCGAAGTAAAATTCATGTTCATAAGTTCTTATAAGCAGAATTAGGTCATTCGGCCCATCAAGTCTACTCCGCCATTCTATCTCTCCCATTCTCCTGCCTTCGCCCCATAACCCCTGACAAGAATCTGTCAATCTCCACCTTGAAAATATCCATTGACTTGGTCCCCACAGCCTTCTGTGGCATTAAATCCCACAGATTCACCACCCTTTGTAAATTGCACCTAATGTGGAGGGAGTGGAATGAGAAATGGGGCTGGTTAGCATGCAACAAAAGCTTTTCACTGTACCCCGGCACACGTGACAATAAAACTAAACTGAACTGAAACTAATGTGAATGGGTGATGGATGACCGGTGTAGACTTGGTGGGCTGAAGGACCTGTTTCCATGCTGTTTCTTTCATTCAATCAATCACATTAACCTTCCTTTCCAGACTTGGGACATTATAAATCTAAGGCTGAAAGCTTGGAAGGGTTTTGTAACAGACTGGAGCAGCCAGGGATTTGCGAAAGGAGTTAGACAGAAGCAGGAAATGAACTACAGCTGGAGATAAAATTTAATAGAGGCAAGAGGAAGGATTGCCCATTAGAATGAAAAATGGTCAAATACTTGTAGAATGGATGATGTGGAAATTGCAATTGAAGTGGAAACAGATCTGGGCTGATAGTACACTTGATATTTAACATGTCAAATCATTCTGGAGCAACGATAAAGAAAATAGATTGCTGGACGACATTGTGAATCAGTGGGGTAGAAGCTGGTGGGTGTCCTGCTCCCCTCAGGGACCATCAGGAGGGAAGTCAGCCCAAGACCAGGCAAGACAGGTGAGCTGCGGAAACACAAGAGAAATCATGTGCTGAAAGATTTCTGAACGTCTCAGCATTCTCAGCTCTGAGCAAAGACGGCAGGAGGGGGGCTGAAGTAACGGGTTGGGGAAAGTGTGCTCCATAGCTATAGTACCGCTTTAACTTCATTTAGAGAATCAGCGTGGAAACAGGCTCCTCGGACCACCAGGTCCACACAGATCATTGATCATCCGTCCACACTAGTTCTACGCTATTCGACTTTCTCATCCACGCCCTACACAATTTGGGACAATTTACAGAGGTCAATTAACCCACAAGCCGTTTTGTGACGATTCTTTTCAGTTTGTTGCGAGCTAACCAGTCAGCGGAAAGAAAAACACACGATTACCTGCACGTCTTTGGGATGTGGGATGACATTGGAGCACCCGGAGGTCACAGGGAGAACGTGTGCGCCAATGTGCTTAATATGAGAACCAGGAATCATGGGCCAGCTTTATAAGACACTAGACCAAGTGGGACCCGCCGGGTCCCATCCTCCAATGCAGGGAGGGGCACGGCGTTGATGCTCACCCCGGAGACAGGGCCCCCCCCCCCCCCCCCCCCCCCGGAGCCACTCACTCCCATCAGCTCCCACAAGGAAAATAGGAAACTTCAGATTCAATTTTAATCAGATTCAGATTCAATTTTAATTGTCATTGTCAGTGTACACTACAGAGACAACGAAATGCATTGTTATGGAACTTATGGAAATTATGGAGACAATCAATGGTCACCACGTTGAGGGGGCAGGGGCAGTGGGGGGAGGGGGCAGGGGGTGGTGGTGTGGTGCAGTTTGGGGTTAGTTGGGGAGGGGTTGGGGAGTGGTAAGGGGGTGCCCACATGGGGCTGAGGTGCGGTACAGGGGATAGGGGGGGCAGGGGCGAGTGGGGGCAGGCAGCGTGTACTCAACATGGGGAGGGTTGCAGGCTCTCTCTCTCTCTCTCTCTCTCTCTTCCCCCTCTCTCTCTTCGTCTCTCTCCTTCCTCCATCTCTCTCCTCTATATATATAATAATCTCTCTCTCTCTCTCCTCTTCCTCCTCTCTTTCCCTCTCTCTTCTCTCCCTCTCTCTCTCTCTCTCTCTCTCTTCTCTCGTCTCCTCTCTCTCTCTTCTACATACTTCTTCTCTATCGCTCTCTCTCTCTCTCCCCCCTCCCTCCCGTCTCTCTCTCTCTCTCTCCCTCCTCTCTCTCTCTCTCTCTCTCTCTCTCCCTCTCTCCTCTCCTCTCTCTCCCCCTCGATGGCAGCACGCAGCATTTTCCTCCCCTCGCAGTGACCAGCGTTGACGGAAGGCCTCCAGCGTCCCCATGGACACCACGTGTTCCCTCCACAGGTACATGTGAGCATGGACGTAGGGGCAGGCAGCCGACTCTGCTGTGACCATCGACCGCCTGCTGCCTGGACCCACGAATGGGCATCTCGCCCAGGCCCAGGAGCAAACGGACAGGGAGAATCCCGCCCTCGATCGGCCCTCCCCGATCCCTGCCTTGTGTCCAAACACTAGGATGGTGGGACTAAAATGCAAGCAGAACTTAAGGAGCAGCCCCTTCAGATATTGGTACAGGGGCAGCAACCTCATCCTGCCGTTACCGTTGGCAACATTCCATGCTGATATCATTGTGGCACTCGGCAGCTTGACAGCCCATTGTGATTGGTGCACTGAGTTGCATTGTGACATCATCAGTGGAAACTCCTGGAAAAAGGCTGTCTGTGAGAAGCTGCTGTTACCGTTGATAACGTCCCATAGTGATGTTACTGTGGCTGTATGTGAGAGCCGATTTTTCCTTTTTTTTAAACTTAAATCGTCGATAATGTAAAATATAGGATGAAATTTTATGTGAACCTAAGTACGGCGTGGGCAGGAACTATGTGAGTTATAATATGTAAAAATTTAAGCGCGAGCACATAACTTTTTGAGGAAGATACAAAACAACAATGGACACACACACACACACGCACACAAGATGAGACTTTTATAGGTATAGAGATTGGTTAGGCTGTATTTGTTGCTTGCAGTTCTGGTCACGCAATTACAAGGAGGATGTGGAGATTTTGGAAAGGATGCACAAGAGGTTTACAACAATCCTAAGCATTAGGCACAAAGAATTGGAGTAACTCAGCGGTTCAGGCAGCATCTCTGGCTGGAATAGAAGAGGAGCCGAGCTGGAACCGAGGTGGGAGAGGGACAAAGTCTGGGAAGTGATAGATGGATACAAGTGACAGATGCAAGTGGCAAATAGGTGGACAAAGGCCAGAGGTTGAAAGGAGACAAAAGGCTGTGAGATAAGGAGAGAGTTAATGATGATGCCAGAGGAAGGAATGGAGGTACAAGGGACTGGAGGGGGGGAGGACAGGGAAAGAGGGGACAGGATAGTGGGAGAAATAGGTGCACATTGAGATGGGGCACAAGGAAGAGAGGGGGAGGGGGGAACAAAGGTTAGTTGGTTGTTGGTTAGTTACCTACAATTGCAGAATTCAGTTTTCATACCACCAGGTTGCAAACTACCCAAGCAGAATATGAGGTGTGCTTCCTCCAGTTTGCTTGCGACCTCAATCTGACAATGGAGGTGGCCCAGGAGGACAACTAGTTTGACGAAATCTTCCAACATGGCATATCCATGTTCTCCAGAGATGCTGCCTGACCCGCTGAGTTACTCCAGCACTTTGTGTTTTTTGCTCAGGATTCCAACGCCTGCAGTTTCTTGTGCCTGCTTTATTTTTACCAGAATGCTGCCTGGATTGAGAGGTATATCATCCAAGGAGAAGTTGGACAAACTTGGCTTGTTTTCTATGGAATGCCGAAGTTAGAGGGAAGACCTGATAGAAGAATATAAATTAATGAGAGGGTTGATTCGTGTAGACAGTCAGGGGCTGTCTCCCAGGTTGGTAATGTCAGAGATTCGAGGGTTTAGCTTGAGGCAAGAGGCAAAGTTTAAAGGAGATGCTCGGGGCTAGTTTCATTTACATTGAGGGTGGTGAGTGCCTTGAATGTGCTGCCAATGGTGGTGATTGGTTTAGTTTAAGAAGGAACTGCAGATGCTGGAAAATCGAAGGTAGACAAAAATGCTGGAGAAACTCAGCGGGTGAGGCAGCATCTATGGAGTGAAGGAAATAGGCGGCGTTTCGGGTCAAAACCCATCTTCAGACCCTTCTTCAGACAGTTTAGTTTAGTTTAGTTTAGTTTAGTTTAGTTTAGTTTAGTTTAGAGATACAATCTGGTAACAGGCCCTTCGGCCCCCGAGTCCGCACCGACCTGCGGGACTATGATCCCCTGACACCAACACTACCCCACACACACTAGGGACAATTTTTACATTTATACCAAGTCAATTACCCTACAAACCTGGACGTCTTTGGCGTGATAGACGCAGATACGACAGTGGTATGTTTGGACAGGCACATGGAAATGCAAGGAATAGTGGAATATGGATCATGTGCAAACAGAGAAGATTAGTTTATCGCAGCATTATGTTAAGCACAGACATTGTGGGCCGAAGGGCCTTGACCTGTACTGTACAATGTTCTATGTTTATTACAGACTGACACGGGGAATACACTATTTAGGGATTCAGATGTGATAACCTGATGTGATATATTTTCTTGAAGGCCTTCATGAAGGCTCCCGCAATCTAATTTCTTGCCTCTCACAATTGATGAGTTTCCACGGCGTATCTCTAAACTAAACTAAAGGAAACATAATGTGGAAAAATAGGAGAATGAGGGGTGCTATCCAGTCTCAAAACCAACATGATAATAACACCAGGGACACAAAATACTGCAGATGATGCAATCTTGATCAACAAAGTGCTGGAGGAACTCAGCGGGACAGGTGAGAATAGGCAGGTAACCTTTCTGGCTGGAGCCCTCCTTCAAACAATTTTTCTCAAGAAGGGTCCTGATCCAAAATGCCACCTGTCCATTGCCTCTGCCTGGCCTGTTGAGTTTCTTTGTGACAATAACAATGTTTGACTGGAGTTTCGGGTTTAACGTTGTAACAATGATTGCAAGTTTACTGCATTGATTACACGATGCTGGGATGCCACGTAAATTCAAGTCTAGATTTGCTTTTATGGCTTTGAGGTTTAAGGATGCCTGCATGTGCACAAGATAGGAATTTGGCATCTCCTGTGAACATCCCACACTCACATCTGTTTCCTTCACATCTTGGCAAGCACCGTGTCTGTGCGTGGGTCATCGATAATACTTCACTGGCACTCCACCACATAGATAATACTTAAACCAATCTGCTGCATCTATGTTAAAAGGAGCACTTCACCTGCGAGCTTGTCAAAATGTGTGCAGGAGGAAGAAGCACACATTAACTCAAATAATTTTCTCATCTTTGCAAGTAATTGCATTGAAACAAAATTCTCAACATGTTCCTAACCTGGGGTTCTGCTCTGGTGAAATAATCTCCTTCCACTTTAATCACCAGGGGCGGCACGGTGGCGCAGCGATAGAGTTGCTGCCTTACAGCATCAGAGATCCGGTTTCGATCCTGACTATGGGTGCTGTCTGCATGAAGTTTGCACATTCTCCCCGAGACCTGCGTGGGTTTTCTCCGGGTGTTCCGGTTTCCTCCTACACTTCAAAGACGTACATGTTTCTAGGCTAATTAGCTTGGTATAATTGTAAATTGTCCCTAGTGTGTAAGATGGCGTTAGTGTGTGGGGATCGCTGGTCAGCGAGGACTTGGTGGGCCGAAAGGGTTGTTTCTGTGCTGTATCTCTAAACTAAACTAAACTAAACTAAACTAAACTAAACTAAACTAAACTAAACTAAACTAAACTAAACTAAACTAAACTAAACTAAACTAAACTAAACTAAACTAAACTAAATCAGCACTCCATCTACTCCTTGGAGTCCAATTGTCTTTAAAGGAAGCACATTTTTAACCCCTACCAATACCTGTTGCCTTTAAGGATTTTGTCATAAATCCTCTCAGTCACTGTGTTATTGTGTCCATTTCTGGTTGCTCCACAACAGAAAGGATGTGGAGGCTTTGGAGAGGGTGCAGAAGAGGTTTACCCAATACTTGGAGGGAATTAGCTATAAGGAGAGGTTGGACAATGTTGGATGGAGCATCTGAGGCTGAGGGGAGACCTGATAGCAGTTTATATAATGATGAGAGTCTTACACTGGGTAGGTAATAATAATAATAATAATGGATGGGATTTATATAGCGCCTTTCTAATACTCAAGGCGCTTTCTATAGCGCCTTTCTAATACTCAAGTCAGAACCATTCTTCCTTGGTCTAAACCAGCATCTGCAGTTCCTTGCCAACCATTTACACTAAGGTGGAAATGTCAAAGTCTAGAGAGCATAGCTTAACGATGAGAGTGAGAAAGTTTAAAAGAGATGTTCGGGGCAAGTTTTTAACAGAGCGATAGATGCCCGGAATGTTCTGCCAGGAGTGGTGGTGGAGGCACACACGATAGTGGCAGTTAAAAGGCTTTTGGATATGCACATGGAGGTGCTACACATTGGCAGGACAAATCAAAATAGGACGTACATGGTAAATGGTAGGGAATTGAAGAATGCAGTTGAACAGAGGGATCTGGGAATAACCGTGCATAGTTCCTTGAAGGTGGAATCTCATATAATCAGGGTGGTAAAGAAAGCTTTTGGTATGCTAGCTTTTATAAATCAGAGCATTGAGTATAGAAGCTGGGATGTAATGTTAAAATTATACAAGACCAAATCTGGAGTATGGTGTACAATTTTGGTCGCCCAATTATAGGAAGGATGTCAACAAAATAGAGAGAGTACAGAGGAGATTTACTAGAATGTTGCCTGGGTTTCAACAACTAAGTTACAGAGAAAGGTTGAATAAGTTAGGTCTTTATTCTCTGGAGCGCAGGAGGTTAAGGGGGGACTTGATAGAGGTCTTTAAAATGATGAGAGGGATAGACAGAGTTGATGTGGATCAAGCTTTTCCCTTTGAGAGTAGGGAAGATTCAAACAAGAGGACATGACTTCAGAATTAAGGGACAGAAGTTTAGGGGTAACATGAGGGGGAACTTCTTTACTCAGAGAGTGGTAGCTGTGTGGAATGAGCTTCCAGTGGAAGTGGTGGAGGCAGGTTCGTTGGTATCATTTAAAAATAAATTGGATAGGCATATGGATGAGAAGGGAATGGAGGGTTATGGTATGAGTGCAGGCAGATGGGACTAAGGGAAAATAATTGTTCAGCACGGACTTGTAGGGCCGAGATGGCCTGTTTCCGTGCTGTAATTGTTATATGGTTATATGGTTATGGATATGCAAGGAATGATGTTATATAGATCACTTGTAGGCAGAAGGAATGAGTGTAGCTTGGCATCATGCTCAGCATGGACATTGTGGGCCGAAGGGCCTGTAACTGTGCTGTACTGTTCTATGTTCTATGCTTTGCGATATTCCATGTCGATTTGCAGTTCCTGGTTTCGTACTCCATTCTCTGTCATCCCACGCATAACAATTTTTTTCCCCTCATCTCCTCAGGTGGGAGAAGAGTCCATTTCCCAAACATCGATATTTATCAAGTGTTGCCATTTCCTTAACCATCCCTGATGATATCAGGGTTCGATTGATGTATCCCTCAGCAGAGAGCCAGCTTTGTATTGCCACGGATGCCTGTGATCTGTGAGTTCAGAGAGCATTTGAAATAAGAATGAACCCTACAGCAACTGCAAACCCTTCAAAAGTCTACCGCCGACAATCTACGTCACAAATCTAAACACAGGCTCGAAACAACCTACCTAATGGAAACAAGACTGCTCTGGGTCACATTTCCGTGCCACGGACTCTAAAGTCAGTGGGGTGTAAATCGTTAGGTTAGTTTAGTTTAGTTTCGTCTAGAGATACAGCGTGGAAACAGGCCCTTCGGCCCACCAAGTCCGCAACCGACCAGTGGTCCCAGCACACTTACACTATCCTACACACACTAGGGACACTTTACACTCCTAACGTGCCAAATAACCTTCAAACCTGTACGTCCTTGGAGTGTGGGATGAAACCAAAGATCTCTGAGAAAACCCACGCGGTCACGAGGAGAACACACAAACTCCATACAGACCGCACCCGTGGTCAGGATCGATCCCGGGTCTCCAGCGCTACAAATGCTTTCAGGCAGCAACTCTACCGCTGCACCACCGTGCCGCCCCAGGTAGACTCAGCTGACACCAGCTTGATTCGTGTTTCCTTCGCTCTGACTCCATTGATTTCCCATCCTCCACATCTTCAGAATTCCATCAACGCCAACATTCTCCTGCCTAAACATTCCCTCTGCCTAACACAGTCGAGCTGCTGCCTCACAGCACCAGAGACCAGGGTTTGATCACCACGCCAAGTGCTGTCGGTGTGATGTTTGCACGTTCTCCCTGTGACTGCCTGGGTTTCCTCCAGGTGCTCTGGTTTCCTCCCACATCCAAAAGACGACAGGTTTGTAGGTTAATTTGCCTTTCTAGATTGTGTACAAGGAAATGTTGTGTAAAGTAGCATCTGCAATTCTTGTATCTTGTTGCGGCGACTGCGGAGGCTTCACTAGGCCCGACCACGGGTGAACAAGGGGAAGAGGCCTTCCCTCACAGTGGGGACCATTGTGGGGGAATGTTTTTACGTTCAATGTTAAATTCTTTAATGTTATGTTTTACTTTTATTGGTGTGCTGCAAATGACAACTCAAATTTCACTACGTTGAATTTTGTGCGTTGGTGTACGTTGGTGTACGTTGGTGTACGTACATTGGTGTACGTGACAATAATCTCCTTTGTTCTCCCTCTCCCTCTCCCTCTCCCTCTCCCTCTCCCTCTCCCTCTCCCTCTCCCTCTCCCTCTCCCTCTCCCTCTCCCTCTCCCTCTCCCTCTCCCTCTCCCTCTCCCTCTCCCTCTCCCTCTCCCTCTCCCTCTCCCTATTATGTGGAAAAATATAAAGTTACCCACTTTGGTAGAAAAATATGTGGTCTTTTGTGTTTCCTTGTACACAAATCACCTTAGAGTGCAAGGAATGAATGAGAAATTGGAAAAATGTACAGCTAGTATATATAGGCGATCAATGTTTGCCAGAGACTATGTGGGCCGAAGGGCCTGTTTCCATGTTGTATAAAATAAGAACAAAGTAGATGTACAACCACATATTACAATCGCTCCACCCTCTTAAATCTCTATTCATGCAGAAACATTTCTTACATTAACTATGATCTTCTTAGACTCTACTCACATATGTCCTTGATCAGACTTTGCTGGCTTTACCTTGCACTAAACATTATTCCCTTAGCATGTACCTAGATACTGTAAATGACTCGATTGCAATGATGTATTAACTTCCTGCTGACTGGACAGCGCGGAACAAAAGCCTTTCATTGTACCTTGGTACGTGTGACAATAAATTAATTAAACCACTTTATCTCGCATGGCTATGGAACCCATGTTACCCAGTAGAACTGATCATTTATTGAATATTGTTCATTGTATTTTTATTTATTGTGGGGTCATTAATGTTCAAGATTAATGTAAAGCTCCAGGAAGTAAGGACGTGTTTGTTCGGATCCCAGTCCATAGAGTCATAGAGTGATACAGTGTGAAAACCTGCCCACACCGGCCAACATGTCCCAGCTACACGTCCCACCTGCCTGCGTTTGGCCCATATCCCTCCAAACCTGTCCTATCCATGTACCTGTCTAACTGTTTCTTAAATGTTGGAATAGTCCCTGCCTAAACTGCCTCCTCTGGCAGCTTGTCCCATACACCCTTATGTGAAAAAGTTACCTCTCATATTCCTGTTAAATCTTTTTCCCTTCACCTTAAATCTATGTCCTCTGGTCCTCGATTCACCTACTGTGGAAAGAGACTCTGGGCGTCTACCCGATCTATTCCTCTCGTGATTTTATACACCTCTAAATGATCACCCCTCATCCTCCTGTTCCAAAGAATAGAGTTCCATCCTACTCAACCTCTCCCTTTAGCTCAGACCCTCTAGTCCTGGCAACATCCTCGTAAGTCTCCCTTTACCCGTTCCAGCTTGACAACGTCTTTCCTATAACACGGTGCCCAGAACTGAACACAATGCTCTAAATGTGTAGGAAAGAACTACAGATGCTGGTTTATTCTAAACGTGGTCTCACCAACGTCTCATACAACTGCAACATGACCTCCCAACTTCTAGACTCAATATTCTGACTGATGAAGGCTAATGTGCCAAATGATAATTAAACAGTCTTGATTAATTACGATAATCGCAAATATGTGCTGGCTAGCAACTTGGGACCAGGTTTAGGTTTATTATTGTCCCCTGTATCAAGTTATAATGGAATGATTTGTTTTGCATTCTATCCTTCCAGTTCAGATAATACTGGACATAAATATAATTGTCAAACTCAAGAACAACAGGCAGTGCAAAGAGGAAGACATATAGTGCAGAATATAGTTCTCAGCATTGTAGAGCATCGTTTCCATAGAGAGTGCATCTGTAAATTATCCTGAGTGTAGATGGGTGGCAGGAGAATCCATGGGAGATTTGATGAGCATGTGAGAAAGAATAGGTTGCATGAGTACAGGAATACAGGGGGAAATGACCCTGATAGGATTTCATTGCTGCAGCCATGGACCCAATGGGCTGAATGGCCTCCTGGTGAGTTAACGGAGTGGATGTGGTGGATGCAGCCCGGTCAATATTGTCTGTGCAGTTTCTGTGCCTTTTCCATCAGCCTTCTACCCATCTCTCTCCCCCATGGGCAGCACAGTGGCACATCTGGTAGAGCTGCTGCCTGACAGTGCCGGTGACCAGGGTTCGATCCTGACCTCAGGTGGTGTCTGTGTGCAGAGTTGGCACATTTTCCCTGTGACCGTGTGGGTTCTTTTAGACTTCAGTGATACAGCGTGGAAACAGGCGCTTTCGCCTGCTGAGTCTGTGCGGACCAGCGATCAGCCCGTACACTCTCACTATCCTACACACTAGGAATCATTTACATATTTCAGAACCTACAAACCTGTTCGCCTTTGGAGTGTGGGAGGAAACCAGAGCTCCCGGAGAAACCACACGCAGTTACTGTAGGACGTATAAACTCCGTACAGACAAGCACCTGTAGTCAGGATCGAACCGGGGTGTCTGGTGCTGCTGTAAGGCAGCAAATCTACCGCTGCGCCACCTTGCTTTCCTCCAGGTGCTCTGGTTTCTCCCTCATGCCAGATAAGTGCAGGTCTGTAGGCTACTTGGCCTCTGTAAAATTGTCCCCTTGTGTGTAGGGAGTGAATGCAAATGTGGGATAACATAGAACTAGTGTGAATGGGTGGTCGATGGTTGGCATGGACTCGGTGGGCCGAAGGTCCTGTATCCATGCTGTATCCATCAATCAACTGCACAACAAGATCAGTGGGAAAGAAGGTGAACACTCTCTAACAGTGAGCAGTTCTGCAGATTGGGTGGCACGGTGGCATGGCAGTAGAGTTGCTGCCTTACAGCGCTTGCAGCGCTCGAGGCCCAGGTTCGATCCTGACCTCGGGTGCTGTCTGTATGGAGTTTGTACGTTCTCCCCATGACCGCATGGGTTGTCTCCGAGATTTTCTGTTTCCTTCCACACTCCAAAGACGTACAGGTCTGTAGGTTATTTGGCTTGGTGTAAGTTTAAATTGTAAAGGGCCTGTCCCACTTGGGCCTCATTTGCGCGTCACGCAGATAGCGCACGAAGATTTTGTGAATCCGACAATCCTGGGGCGTCCCGTGAGACCACGCGTCACTGCCTACGTCACCATGCACCATGCGCGCGTAATGCACGCCATGCGCACATCACCTGCGTGTCACGACGCGCGCGTTGTGCGTCGTGACGTATAAATGTTGTCGCGTAAATGACGCGCAAATGACGCCCAAGTGGGACAGGCCCTTAAATTGTAAATAGTCCCTAGTGTGTGCGTAGGATCGTGTTAATGCGCGGGGATCGCTGGTCGGTGCGGGCTCGTGGGCTGATGGGCCTGTGTCCGCGCTGTATCTCTAAACTAAACTAAATGAGTGTGGTGCAGCGGTGGGCTCTGGTTATCTAACTCCACGTTTGCTCTGAGCCCTGCAGCTGTTACATTGCTTGCTTTGTACTGTGCTTCAATGTACCTGGGAAGAGTGCACAAATCTTGTCTGCAAACGCTGCGGTACCAGACAGGAATACTTTATATCCTGTCTCCATTTGCTGTTTGTTCCCGAAGACATTAGTCTCAGTGAAGCTTTATTGACATCCAGTAAAATGTAATTGTTTTGTTACAGGTTCAGTGCATTTTGAATTATTTTTGAATGAGTCTCTCCTGTACTGTAAAATATTGTTCAAGATTGCGTGGCACAGTGGCCCAGTGGTAGAGTTGCTAACTTACTGTAGCAGAGACCCGGGTTCGGTGCTGTCCCTGCGATGTTTGTACGTTCTTCATGTGACCTGCGTGGGTTTTCTTGGAGATCTCCGGTTTCCTCCCACACTCCAAAGACGTACAGGTTTGTGGGTTAATTGGCTTGGTATAAATGTAAATTGTCCCTAGTGTGTGTAGGATAGTGTAAGTGTGCGGGGATCGCTGGTCGGTGCAGACTTGGTGGGCCGCTGGGCTTGTTTCCCGCGCAGAATCCTACACATTGGGGACAATTTACAACTTTTAACAAAGCCAATTAACCTGTACTTCTTTGGAGTGCGGCAGGAAACCAGAGCACCTGGAGAAAACCCACGTGGTCACAGGGAGAACGTACAAACTCCATACAGACAGCACCTGTAGTCAGGATCGAACCCCGGTCACTGGTGTTGTAAGGCAGCAACCCAACTGCTGTGCCACCGAACCGTACCTAAGTCCTTTGTTTTCTCCACTTATCATCTCCCAGCCTTAGTTGCTAACTCCACCTCTCTCCCTCCCATGCTGGGTTCCATCTGCTCCTCTGCACCCTCATCCACCCATAAGTTACCTGCTCCTACTTTACACCTTCCTCCCCTTCTCACTTTCAATCCTAAGGCTGGGTCTTGACCCGAAACATCATCTGTCACTTTGCCTCCACACACGCTGCTTGACCCGTTGAGTTCCATCAGCAACCTGTTTGGTGCTGCAGATTCACTCTCGCGTGCCACAATCTAAATAAAGAGTGGGTCAGGCCAGATGGGCCGAATAGCCTCCTCCTGCACTTCTTACTTTGAGACAGAGTCATGGTTTCCGCACTAACCACACAATAAGTCCGTTGATAGATCAGATGCTTCCAAGATGGTGTCCAACACAAGCGACTATTTGCGTGCTGGCCACGGAAGCAGATCTACAAACTCACATTACAATTGCTCCGCACTCTTCAATCTGTATTGCTACAGCAACATTTCCTACTGTAACTAAGATATTCCCTTATCATGTATCTGTACACTGTATATGGATTGATTGTAATCATGTATTGTCTTTCTCCTGACTGACTGGCACCCAACAAAAAGCTTTTCACTGAACCAATCTACATGTGACAATAAGCTAAACTGGAGCTAGACACAAAAAGCTGGAGTACCTCAGCGGGACAGGCTGTACCTCTGGACAGAAGGAATGGGTGACGATTCGGGTCGAGACCCTTCTTCTTTGTGAGTTATCTTTGGCATAGTTTAAGGTGTGAGGGGAAAGATTTAATAGGAACCTGAGGGGCAACCTTTTCACACAGAGGGTGGTGGGTATATGGAATGAGCTGCCAGAAGAGGTTGCTAATTCAGGTACAATAACTGCATTTTAAAGACAATGGTACAGGCACATGGATAGGAATGGTTCAGTGGGATAAGGGGCAAACGCAGGTAAATGGGATAGCTTAGATGGGGCATCTTGGTCAGCGTGGATGAGATGGGCCGAAGAGCCTGTTTCCACACTGTATGATTCTAGGAATATGACTCTGTATGACAATGTGTCTATCATCCTCTCTCAAAATTATGTAAAATAATATCAAGGTTTACCATGGGAACAAGTTCTGGGCTCAGAAACCTTCCTGCAGATATACTCGAGCTCCTTCAATAGAAGACCAGACTCTGGCTGTCAAAAGCCAGTCTCCCACTGCGCAGGTAATAGATAACCACTTTGCTGCCATATCCCTGAGATATATTATTAAATCACATCACTTCAGTTAATGACACCTTGCATCTGACGAAACAAGTTCTCAAACAGCTTCATCAGTATGTGGCAGCGTTGTGAAGCATCTGCCTTGGACAGGTAGAGGGGTATGATGCAAAGACAGATAAACGTGTATGCACACACACACACACACACACACACACACACACACACACACACACACACACACACACACACACACACACACACACACACACACACACACACACACACACATTCACACATATACATACACACACACACACACTGTCCAAACACACACATACATTCACACATATACATACACACACACACACACTATCCAAACACACACATACATTCACACATATACATACACACACACACACTATCCAAACACACATACATTCACACATATACATACACACACACTAACACACACCCACCTACATACGCAGATACACACATACACACACATTCACACATACATACAAATGCACACACTCACATACATACATACACAAATGCGCACACACATAAACACACACAGATAAGCACACACACACATAAACACACGCACACAAACAGAGAAAAGTACACACACACAAGCACACACACAGACAAACACTCACACACAGAAATACACAAAGACAAGCACATATACACAAACGCACACATAGGTACACACACATAAACACAGATAAGCACACACCAACAAGCACACATACATACACACACCTAAGCACACAGATACACACAGAAACACACACACATGCACACAAACACACACACACACACATACACACATACACACAGAAACACACAGAAACACACACAGACACACACATGCGCTGCTATTACAGGAATGTCAGCACTGACATTGATGCTTGGCTATGTGGGATAAAGGCTCCTCTCTCTCGCTAAGCACAGTGCTTAATGCCAAGCACATATAACTGCACGAACAATAACAGTGAAACAGTGATCCCCATCAACACAGCACCACCACTTGAAAACAAGACCTATTCTCATCCATTACTGAAGCTGGTCAATGATTTTTCTGGTTAACATTGATCACAGCATTTCACTCATTTGTTCTATATGTCCCCACATCATCGTCTATATCTCTCGATTCCCTTTTCCCTGATTCTCAGTCTGAAGAACGGCCTGGACCCGAAACGTCACCTATTTCTTTTCTCCAGAGATTCTGTCTGACCTGCTGAGTTGCTCCAGATTTTTGTGTCTATCTTCGGTTTAAATCAGCATCTGCAGTTCCTTCCTACGCAGCCTTGATTAAGTTCTGTCAGCAGTGTAGGGGGGAAGTTTAGGGGTAACATGAGGGGGAACTTCTTTACTCAGAGAGTGGTAGCTGTGTGGAACGAGCTTCCAGTGGAAGTGGTGGAGGCAGGTTCGATTTTATCATTTAAAAATAAATTGGATAGGTATGTGGACGGGAAAGGAATGGAGGGTTATGGTATGAGTGAAGGTAGATGGGACTAGGGGAAAATAAGTGTTCGGCACGGACTTGAAGGGCCGAGATGGCCTGCTTTCCGTGCTGTAATTGTTATATGGTTATATGGTTATATGATCATGACAGAAGCCTACTCGTGGCGATCCCCGGAAATGACGGCACGATGCACTCTGTGACGCATCGGGCGATCAATTCTGTCAACATGTTGGACGACGACAGAAGCCAACAGCGAGCTACACGTCATCTGACACACGAGCGAACGAACGAACCAGTGTAGGACATGATCCTAGGTTCTGGAGCCTGACTTTAGAGGACCGTATTTAAGAACTTAGAAGGAGTTAGAAGGTTGCGCTGAGGAACTTGGGTTCAGAAGGCTGTGTTTAGGCTGTGTTTAGGAGCACTGGATCAAGAACTAAGGCTCAGGAGGATGAGTAGGCGAGCCTGTGTTTAGGAACCTGGCGTCAGGAGCTCAGATTTGTGTGGGCCTCAGTTACCTTGTGGCCTCAGTAAGTATCATGAGTATAGGTGTAATACAAGATTTTATTGAGTGACTATGTGAAGAACCCGCCAGGACGCATGCGTGTCATATCGCTTCACGCATTGCGAAACGACAGGCGGGGTGGAGCGTTCCCCCGCTGCGGTAAGTTTAAAACCGAGACCGACAGGTAAGTGAATTACTCTGCGGTCGTTTTGTTTTCCCGTGCTGTATTACAGGGGGAAACTATGGACAAAACGAATAAGTCCACAAGGGCTGCGTCTAAGCTGGCTGGGGAGGACCGCGGAGTTGCGGGCAGCCAGCTGTGGCCGACTGCACCAGAATCACCTATAGAGCGATCAGCTGTGCCCGACTTGGCACCTGCGCCGGCCAGATCAACACCACGGCCGGGCGGGAAGGCCAAACGGAAGACCGACAGGGCCGTTGACTCAGACGAGTCGGACTGCGAAGGAATGCCGCGGGTGGCTAGCGACCGTGATTGCTTGGGCCGAATGGAGCGGCTAGGGGGTCATTGAGAAAACCCAACACGACTCTCTGGAATTCGTGTCAAATATCTTTACAATAAACAAAAAAGATGGTGGTTGCCGCATCATTATAGATTTGACCAAACTGAATACATTTGTGCAGTATATTCATTTCAAAATGGAAACCTTTGTTACTGCCAAACAATTGATTTCCAAAGGCTACTTCATGGCTTGCATCGCTTTAAAAGATGCTTACTATTCGGTGCCTGTACGGAAGGATCACAGACGTTATTTAAAGTTTAACTGGATGGGGCAGCTTTGGCAGTATAGAGCACTGCCTAATGGCTTAACATCCGACCCCCGGACTATTTACCAAAATTTTGAAACCAGCCCTAGTGTTTCTTCGGAAACAAAAACATATGGTCATGGCTTACCTAGATGACATATTAATTGTGGGGAAAACTTTGGAATTAGCCAAAATAGCTGTATCAGCCACCAAACAATTGTTTGAGAAACTGGGGTTCATCATCCATCCAGTTAAATCTAAGCTGACGCCTTCCACCACTATGGATTACTTAGGGTTCACCATTGACTCAGTTCACATGTCGGTGACTTTACCTAAGGACAAGGCAACAGACTTAACTGAGGCCTGCAACAACCTCATTGACATCAGTGAACCGTTTATTCGACTGGTAGCAAGGGTAATTGGCAAAATTGTGGCTGCTTTTCCAGCCACATAGTTTGGACCTTTGCATTACCAAAATTTACAAAGGGCAAAGGTACAAGCACTCAAAATCAACACTGGTCATTACCAATCAAAGCAATTACGGAATTACAATGGCGGAGGGAAAACATTCGGCATTGTTCCAGCCCTATCATTGTCAGCAACCCTTCAGTGGTGCTACAAACTGACGCCAGTGCTCATGGTTGGGGTGCTACTAATTCCATCTCTAGTTGTGGAGGTAGATGGGATGCACAAGAGGCATCATTACTTCAGACACATGGCATAAACTACTTGGAAATGTTAGGTGCGTTCTATGGTCTAAAATCATACTGTTCAGAAATGCATCACCTGCATGTTAGACTACAGATTGATAACACCACCGTGGTGGCATTTATTAACTATATGGGTGGAATCAAATCGATATCATGTGATAATCTGGTTAACACAATTTGGCAATGGTGTATTCAGAAAAATATTTGGATATCAGCTAGTTACCTACCAGGTAACCTCAATACAGTGGCAGACACCAGGTCACGAAAATTCAATGACAACATCGAATGAATGTTGGACCGCAAAGTATTTGCTGATATTGTAGCACGATATGGAACATCAGATATCGATCTATTTGCATCTCGGCTTAATCACCAGTTGCCAAACTATGTTTCTTGGGAACCAGACCCTGGGGCAGCAGCGATGGATGCTTTCTCGCTGCATTGGGGGAAATTGTTTTTCTATGCATTACCTCCTTTCTGCCTCATCAGTCGGGTATTACGCAAAATACAACAAGACTCGGCGTCTGGTATTTTGGTATTGGCCCGATTGGCCTATTCAACCATGGTTCCCTGTGATTCTCAATATGGTTTTAGAACCATGCATCTCCGTTCCGAAACGACCAGATTTGTTGGTTCATCCCGTAATGGGGGAAAGCCATCCATGCCATGACAGGACAAATTTGTTGATTTGTAGAATCTAAAGAAACCACTTCTGGACCTGGGGCTGACGGACCGAACAATGAATATAATCACAGCGGCTCACAGGCAGTCCACCAAAAAACAATATCTGGTCTACATCAGGAAGTGGGAGATATATTGTTCTAGGAACAACATCACTTACTGTACGGCAAACATTACGTCTGTTCTGGAATTCCAGGCTAGCCTCCACTATGATGAGGGGCTCAGTTATAGTGCCATAAACTGCGCCAGAAGTGCCCTTTCAGCGTATCTGTGGCAAGGATCAGAGCGTCATTCTGTCAGGACTCACCCCCTGGTAACTAAACTTATGAGGGGAATTTTTAATATTAATCCCCCTAGGACAAGGTATTCCCAAATATGGGATGTAAGTGTAGTCCTTATGCTACTGAGGAATTGGTCACCAGCAACAGCTCTGTCCCTGCAAAGACTAACTCATAAAATAGTCATGCTGATGGCATTGGTCTCAGCACAAAGAGTTCAGTCATTACATAAATTAAGGCTGGATAGTATGACCACTTCAACGAGTAAAATAACCTTTTACATCCACGAATTAGGTAAACACAACCGACCGGGATCGTCAGGCCTCAAAATAGAATTCAGAGCTTACCCAATAGATGATCGTCTATGCATTATGATGCATTTATTACTACTTAAAGTAGTATTACTCCTTTATTTATTACTATACATAGAGATCACTAAACAGCTCAGAGGCAATGAGATGGCATTACTGATCAGCCACAAACAGCCCCATAATAGGGTATCTGTACAAACAATTTCCAGATGGCTGAAACAGGTTTTGACAGCTGCTGGGGTGGATACTAACATATTCAAATCTCATTCTACCAGGGCTGCAGCTACATCGGCAGCTATGGAATTGGAGGTACCTATGGACCAAATCCTGGGGACAGCAGAATGGTCAAAAGAGAAAACTTTTCAGCTATATTACAATAAACCAGTGGTCAAACCTGTGACATTTGCAGAATCCATTTTAAGTTCTGTATCATGATTTACCCCATAAGATAGGGGCTATAATTGTGTTTGTTAATAAATTCATCATGGTTTTTTCAATGTCTGATTCATGTTTGAATACTTTAACACAATTCCTCCCTTAGTCAAGTAAGGCAGACGTGCGGCATGGACTCGTTCCACGGCATGAAATCACAGAGCTTTGAAATCTTCACGTAGTCACTCACGTGACTCCGAAGTAAAATAGTAAGATTAAACGAGAACATACCAGTTTGAAGTTTGATCTTTATTTTATGAGGAGTAACGTTGAGGGATTACGTGCCCTCCGCTCCCACCCTCGATCATATAGTTCAACTGGTATCCTATTTCTCTAATCTTACTATGATCAGTTCATTTACTGTTATCTGTGATTTCACACCGCTGCTTTGAAGATTGACACGCATGCGTCCTGGCAGGTTCTTCACGTAATCCCTCAACGTTACTCCTCATAAAATAAAGATCAAACTTCAAACTGGTAAGTTCTCGTTTAATCTTACTAGTTTAGTTTAGAGATACAGTGCGGAAACAGGCCCTTTGGCGCACTAAGTCTGCACCGTCCAGCGATCCCCGCACATGAACACTATCTTACACACTAGGGACAATTTACAATTTTACCAAACCAATTAACCTCAAAACCTGCACGTCTATGGAGTGAAGGAGGAAATCAGAGCACACGGAGAAAACCCATGCAGGTCACGAGGAGAACGTACAAACTCCTACCAGACAGCGCCCGTAGTCAGGATCGAACCCGGGTCTCTGGCGCTGTAAGGCAGTAACTCTACTGCTGCGCCACCATGCTGCCCATGCTGGAGATACTCAGCAGGTCAGGCAGCATCTGTGTAAAGAGATGTGTAGGTAGGAACTGCAGATGCTGGTTTAAACTGCTGGAGTAACTCAGCGGGACAGGCAGCATCTCTGGTGAGAAGGAATGTGTGATGTAACGGGTCTGAAGAAGGGGCCCCAGCCAGAAACGTCACCCATTCCTTCTCTCCCGGAGATGCTGCCTGTCCTGCTGAGTTACTTCAGCATTTTGTGTCTATCTTCTGTAAAGATAAATGGATTCAATGTTTCAAGGGGAGAGATTGGGCAGGCTGGGACTTTCTTCCTTCAAGTGTAGGAGACTGAGGAGACATGTATAAAATCATGAGGATAAATGCAGAGTCTTTCCCCAAGGCAAGGGGAATCAAGAGCCAGACGAAATGCAGTAGGTTTAAGGTGTGAGGGTGGAGATTTAGTTTAGTTTAGTTTAGTTTAGTTTTAGTTCAGAGGTACAGGCCCTTAGGCCCACTGAGTCTGTGCCAATAAGCAATCACCCGTACACTAGTTCAATCCTACTCACTAAGGGGAATTTATAGAAGCCAACTAACCAGCAAACCCACACATCTTTGTGTTGTGAGAGGAAACCAGAGCACCCGGAGGAAACCCACGCGGTCACAGGGAGAACGTGCAAACGCTGTACAGACAGCACACATAGTCAAGATTGAACCCATATCTCCGGCGCTGTAAGGCAGCAACTCTACCGCTGCGCCACTGTGCCGAACCTTAGGGGCAATGTTTTAATACAGAGTGTGATAAGTATATATATAGAATGAGCTGCCAGAGGAATTGGTTCAGGCAAGCACAATAACAACACAAACGTTTCGGCCCGAAACGTTGCCTACCTCCTTCGCTCCATAGATGCTGCTGCACCCGCTGAGTTTCTCCAGCATTTTTGTGTACCATTAAAAATATATATTTGGACAGGTACATGGTTGGGGAAGGTTTACAGGATCAAACATGAGTAATGGTACTACCTTAGATGGGGCATCTCGGTGGACATGGAGGAGTTGGGCCGAGGATCCTGTTTCCGTGCTGTATGACTCTATAACTCTACAGTTTCAATATGTGCGAACCTACAGAAAGGGTACGACTGCAGTGGGTGGCTGTTCAGTGAAGCACAGAATCCCACCACAAATGAACAACCCGACAGGTGGCAAGATAACCGCCGTCTCTGTAGATGTACAAGGTGCAAGATGAAAGCGAGGGTTATTTTCTTTGAGGAGCCCCTGTGGTGCGACTATCGATACGATTGAAACATCTAACTGACAGACACCAAGTCGAGATTTGCCCCATTAGCCTTTCAAGGTGTTGAATATCAGAATCATGAAAGACACTCGCTGATCTGTCACAATCTTTGATCATCTAAAACCATTTAGTTGTGATATTAAACAAATATCAAACAGTGACCTTCCCTTCTGTAGATGGACTGGTCAACCCAAAGACTCGCAGCAACATGACTCTTGGCACGGTGGCGTAGGGCGGCACGGTGGTGCACCGGTAGATCTACTGCCTTTCAGCGCCAGAGACCCAGGTTCGATCCTGACTACAGGTGCTGTCTGTACGGAGTTTTTATGTTCTCCCTGAGACCACGTGAGTTTTCTCCGAGATCTTCGGTTTCCTCCCACACTCCAAGGGTTTGTAGGTTAATTGGCTTGGTATAAGTGTAAATTATCCCAAGTGTGTTTAGGATAGTGTTAATGTCCTGGGATTGCTGGTCGGTGCGGACTCGGTGGGTGGATGGGCCTGTATCTCTAAACTAAACTAAACCAAACTAAAGTAGGGTGAGACATGCAAAGTGGCCGGATGAACATACATTGAGATGTGTAACCTATATTCAAATTGCAAATGTATGTTGCCTTAAAGTGCCCGACAAGCAAAGGTGAAATAACTCGAGTGGAATTCCTGCATGCGGGCACCACAGGAGGGGAGGTTCCACACTCCGGAGCGGAAGATCAAAGAGAACATTGGGGAGAGAGCTGGTAATGGGCACAAACAGCTGGAGTAACTCAGCAGGTCAGGCGGCATCTCTCGAGAAAAGAAATAGGTGACATTTCAGGACGAGATCCTTCTTCAGACTGATAGTCAGGGGCGAGGGAAACTAGGTTTAGGCTTTGGATATTATTGTCACGTGTACCGGAGTAGAGTGAAAATCTAGAAACAAGGAATTGCAGTTGATGGTTTATACCAAAGAAAGACACAAAGTGCTGGAGTAGCTCAGCGGGACAGGCAGTGTCTCTGGAGAAAAAGGATAGGTGCTATTTTGGGTCAGGACCCTTCTCTAAACTGAAACATAAACCAGCATCAACAGTTCAATGCTTCTACATTTTGGCTCACTGCACTGCAAAATCTCTTCAAGATATGCCTTCTTTAATGAAGTCTGAAGAAGGGTCTCGACCTGAAACCTCACCCATTACTTCTATCCAGAGATGCTGCCTGTCCTGCTGAGTTACTCCGGCACTTTGTGTCTATCTTCGGTGTAAACCAGCAACTGCAGTTCCTTCCCTATTGTGAGATGCGCTGGATTGACTGTCGGTGTCTGAAGTGGGATGTCTGGCAGCGGAGGTAGACAATAATGCTGGAGAAACTCAGCGGGTGCAGCAGCATCTATGGAGTGAAGGAAGTAGGCAACGTTTCGGGACGAAACCCTTCTTCAGACTGGAAGCGGAGTTGGAAGCTAGGAGGTACAAGATGGAGGTGCAGGCAAGTGCCAAGGAAACACTATGTGGCAGTGGCAGTGAGTCCGGGTTAAATCTTGGTGCTGGAGCCGGAGCGCAGGAGGAATCACAGAGTGGGAGCAGTGAGAGAGGGTGTTGCAGAACTCCCATCTGAGAGAGGAGGAGAACTTCTTCAAAGAAGGTAGACACAAAATGCTGGAGTAACTCAGTGGGACCGGCAGCATCTCTGGATAGTTGAAATGGGTGACGTTTTGGGTCGAGACCCTTCTTCAGACATCTTTAAAGAAAGCATACCTTGAGGAGATTTTGCAGTGCAGAAACTCAAAATGTAGAATCAGAGAACTGCGGATGCTGGTTTATAGTTTAAAGAAGGGTCCTGAGCCGAAACGTCACCTACCCAGAGGTGCTGCCCGACCCACTGAGATACTCCAGCACTTTGTGTCTATCTACAGTGAAAGGTTTTTGTTTGCACGTTATCCATCTTACAGCATCTGCAGAGAACATGGATAGGTGACATTTCGGGTCAGGGCCCTACTTCTGACAAGGGCTTCCAACCATAAATATTAACCAGTCCATGTTCTCCAGAGATGCTGCTTGACCTGTTGAGTTACTCCAGCACTTTGTACCTTTTAAGGACAAACCTTACCTGACTAATTAATAACTGGAGGCGTTACAGACATTGCAATAAAGCAGCACTTAGCAAGAACGTGCTCACCAATGTTTAATTAAATGTCATCACAGCCATTTATCCTCTAAACAATAATACATTAGTGAAAAACCGTCAAAGAAATAACAAAGGTTATTCTGAGATTGAAGTCAGAATGACTCTCCTTGAATGAGTCAGCAAGAGGGAGACTTTGTAAAGCTGACCTCAATGACATTCAAGGGAAAACAAGTCGGAGGCTTACCTTATTCAAAGGAAGATGGGTGTGGTTGTTTCAGGTCTATCCTCCCAGCCTCAGAACATCACCACTGGAGTTCCTCAGGATAGTGTTCTCCCTCTGCCCTTCCATGTTTAGTTTAGTTTAGTTTAGTTTCGAGGTACTGCGTGGAAACAGGCCCGTTGTCCGCGCCGACCGGCGATCTCCAAACATTAACACTATCTTAGCTTCACCCACTAGGGGCAATTTACACATACACCAAGCCAATTAGCCTACAAACCTGTATGTCTTTGGAGTGTGGGAGGAAACCGAAGATCCTGGAGAAAACCCACGCGGTCACCTCGGAGAAAGTACAAACTCCGTACAAACAGCACCCGTAGTCTTGATCGAACATGGGTCTCCGGCGCTGTAAACGCTGTGAGGAGGCAACTCTACCGCTGTGCCACCGTGGCACCCATGTTCACTGCCTCATCAGCTCAGAAGTGGAGGTATTCACCGAGGATTGTGCAGTGTTCAGTCAATGGAACCCAGTGCATCGATGCAATCGTAAAGAAAGCCCATCGACGCTTCTAATTCCAGCGAAGATTGAGGAGATTCAATACGTCAACAAATACTCTCTTGAACTCAGTCACGTGGAACTGCAGATGCTAGTTTACAAAAAGGCTCAAAGTGCTGGAGTAACTTAGCGGGTCCGGCAGCTGGAGTTCTTCTCTGGAGAACATAGATGGGCTGTTTCAGTTGCGACCCCACTCAGAACTGCAGTCAATTTCATCAGTCCTATATTGCATCAGGAAGAAGGTGTAGAATTCTGAAAACTGTAACTAGCAGGTTCAAGAATAGGTTCTTCCCAACTACTATCAGTATATTGAACAATAGTAACACTAAGCAAATCACCTGGGGCGGCATGGTGGCATAGCAGTAGAGCTACTGCCTTACAGCGCCAGAGACTGGATTTGATCCTGACTACGGGTGCTTGTCTGTATGGAGTTTGTACTTTCTCCCCGTGCCTTGCATGGGTTTTCTCCAAGATATTCAGTTTCCTCCCACACTCCAAAGATGTGCAGGTCTGTAGGTTAATTGGCTTGATGTAAATGTATGTGTAGGATAGTGTTAATGTGCGGGGATCGCTGGTTGGCACCGACTCGGTGGGTTGAAGGGCCTGTTTCCGTGCATGATCTCTAAGCTAAACTAAACTAACCTCAACTATGAGCTTCTATGGACAGTTTTTAATTGCACTTAGAACTTTGTGCTTTTGTTTGCACTAGTCCTGTTGAATTCATTGAAAATGTATTTATTATATATTATCCATCTGTATTGTAATTAAAGGTCTGTTAAACTGCTGCAAATAAGAATTTTATGTGTCTTTACATATGACAATTAAACATTTGTGACTCTGTTGATTCTCTCTTCTAAACTTTTTAACAAATGAAACAGATCATATTTACAAGGTGCATCACCTATAACAGGTACAAGCTAATAAGTAATATAAGGTGGCACAGTGGCACAGCTGGTAGAACAGCAGCCTCACAGTGTCAGAGACCCAGCTTTGATCCTGTGTGGAGCTTGCACGTTGACCACCAGGTGCGCCGTACAATGGCAGCCTCTGCCTACAGTCTGTCTGTTTTTTCGTCTTTTTGTTATTTTAAGTTTGTTTAAAAGTATGTTTTGGAGGTTTTGGCGGTGCAGGCTCGAAGGGCCGAATGGCCTACTCCTGCAACTATTTTCTATGTTTCTATGTTTCTTAGTCTTTTTATGTGGGAGAGGTGGGGAGGGTAAGGGGGAAACCGTTTCTCAGTCACTTCCTGGTCGAGGATGTGTCTATTCTCCGAGTCGAGTCTTCGACGCCCCCCCCCCCCTCCCCCTTGCAGCCTACCATCTGGATTGGCGTGGCCTTTCCTGCCGGAGACCGACCAGAGCTTCAGCAGCGGCGCAGCACTGATTTACCATCGCGGAGAGGGCGATGCCTTCCTGGAGATCGCCGTGTGTGAAGCTCCGGAGATTTGGGCCTGCTGCTTTAACATCGTGGAGCTGTGGTCTGTGGAGCTTCTAGCCGCGGGCAGCACTGACTTTAACTTTGCAGGGTCCTGGCATACCTTTGCTGAGGGCCGCCAGTGTTGAATCTCTGCCCAGCTCGGCCTGTAGAGTTTGGGAGCCGTGGTCTCCGGTAAGAAGCGGCCGATTCGGAACTCCAAGCCGCTGAGAATGTTCCTCCTTTCCGACGTCGGAGTTTCGAACATCCTGGCGAGAGGGCCTGAACATCCGCCTGTAGTGGCGACTGCGGAGAGCTCAAAAGGCCCCGACCACGGGTGAACAAGGAGGAAGTTGACTGAAGGGGGATTGCCTTCCCTCACAGTGGAAACATTGATGGGGATTTTCATGTTAAATTCTATCGTGTGTTGTGTTGTTTTTATTCGTATGGCTGTATGGTAATTCACATCTCACTGTACCAATTGGTGCATGTGACAATAAATGTAACTTGAACTTTAAACTTCTTCCTGTGACCACGTGGGTTTCCTCCCACATCCCAGACATGGAGTTTTATAGGTTAATTGGCCCTCTGTAAATTGCCCATGGTGTGCAAAGAGTGGATCAGAAAGTGGGATAACATAGAACTGGTGTGAACAGGTGATTGATGGCCAGCGTGGATTCCGTGGGCCAAAGGGCCTGTTTCCATGCTGTAACTTTCAATCATACAAAGCATTTACCTCTCTTCTGACTGGACACATTCCAGGGTTTTGGATTCCATATTGATTTACCATCTTCCCATACCTCACTTTGTTTTCTTACATCTAGAGGCCCCACATGTGTTGTGAGTCAACGCTTTGCGATCTGCCTCAGTTTGGCTTACTGCTATTTTTCATCAAACCCATTATTTGGAGCACCTCACACTAGTTCATCGCCCTCTTACTGCCCCATTGACAATCCATCCCAACAACACCTTGTTTCACCCCGAAGATAGACACAAAAATGCTGGAGTAACTCAGCAGGACGGGCGGCATCTCTGGTGAGAAGGAATAGGTGACATTTCGGGTCAAGACCCTTTTTCAGACTCAGTGTCAGGGGAAAGTGAAACGAGAGATATAGAGGGTGATGCAGAGAGATATAGAACAAATGAATGAAAGATATGCAACAAAGATTTTCCGATGAGTTACTCCAGCGTTTTGTGTCTTTCTTCGGTTTAAACCGGCATCTGCAGTTCCTATCTACGCACTTTGTTTCACCCCGTTAATTTTGCTCTATCAATCCATCACCCACATTCTCTGCAACTAGAAAATAACATATGCTCTATTTTCCACTACTAATTAAAGGTTATGAATCGGAATCATTAACTCTGTTCCTCTTTGCCTGACTTGCTGAATCTTTCTAACATTTCTTATTTTCCTTAACAAACTATGAAGTAACATTCTTAGGGTGGCACGGTGGTGCAGCGGTAGAGTTGCTGCCTTTCTGCACCAGAGACCCGGGTTCGATCCTGACTATGGGTGCTGCCTGTAGGGAGTGTGTACGTGTTCCCTATGACCTATGTGGGTTTTCTGTGGCTGCTGCGGTTTCCTCCCAAACTCCAAAAACGTAGGTTAATAGGCTTTGGTAAGTTGTTAAGATCGTTGCTAGTGTGTAGGAGAGTGTTGGATAATCATTGGTCGGCACGGACTCTGTGGGCCGAAAGACTTGTTTCCACATTGTATGTGTAAAGTCTAAAGCCATCTTCAAGATGCAGACAGTATATTGTCAAGTACAATGTCTTATTGTCTTTCTGCTGACTGGATAGCACGCAACAAAAGCTTTTCACCATACCTGGGTACAGGTGACTATAAACTGAACTGAACTGAACAGACAGACAAGATGGACAGGGTAAGCAGTGAACAAGCTGGGAACTTACGCCCCATGTCCACGGAGGTGCTCTGTGGCTCTGTGGTTCTGAGGTTGAGTGCGGGAGGCACGGTGGCCGTGTGAATTGATGGGACGGCGTGTTCGTGGGTCATCGCTTATGGATCGAGGTGTCGGTGGAGTGGGCCGCTGGAGGCCCTACAGCAGCCTGGGGCTAGATTGAATCAGATGCATGAATTGGAAGCAGCTCGCAGCAGCACAGAGCGGCACAGAACGGTGGAGCAGCAGTGGAGGACATCACCACATCACCAGACCAGGCCGACCCCAGCAACTCTGACCCAGTACCGCCACAAGGACAACAGGCCTTTATGACCAAATTGAGACACTACATTTTTGACAACTTTGGACTTGAAGGATACAAGATGGCATTAGTAATGTGGCAACTCTTGTTTAGTGTGGTTTATTAGTTCAGCCCGGAAACAGGCACTTCGGCCCTCCGAGTCCGCACCAACCAGCGATCCCGGTACATTAACACTATTCTCCACACACAAGGGACAATTTTACATTTACACCAAGCCAATTAACCTTCAAACCGGCACGTCTTTGGAGCGTGGGAGGAAACCGAAGATCTCGGAGAAAACCCATGCAGGACAGAGGGAGAATGTACAAATTCCATACAGACAGCACCGGTAATCGGCTTTGAACCCGGGCCTCTGGCACTGTAAGGAGGTACCTCTACCGTTGCACCATTGTGCCTCCCATGTGTACTATAGACAATAGACAATAGACAATAGTACTGCCTCCATGTGATCTACAACCCTTACATCTTTGCACTTAAATCTGAATGTGCCTATGTATAGTAAGAGTTTTAGTATAGTAAGACTATAGTAAGATTTTTATTGAACTGTATGCAAAAAAATTATTTCACTGAACCATGGTACTTGTGACAATAAAAAATCATTGTACCATTGACACACCATCATTGACTCCAACAACAAGCATCCCCACAGTGTTGTGGGAGTATCTTTATCCACCTCTTTCTCATTCAGCACACTCCAAATGGCAACAACCCTCTAAGTAAAAAAAATTCTTCCCCAGTTTAGTTCAGTTCAGTTTAGTTAATTGTCACGTGTACCGAGGTACAGTGGAAAGCATTTAGACAATAGACAATAGACAATAGGTGCAGGAGTAGGCCATTCGGCCCTTCGAGCCAGCACCACCATTCAATGTGATCATGGCTGATCATCCACAATCCACACCCATTCCGGCCTTCTCCCCATATCCCCCCCTCCCCCTCCTTGTTGCTTGTTATCCATTAGGCAGAAAGACAATACATTATTACAATCGAGCCATTTACAGTGTACAGATTCATGATATGGGAATAACTTTGAGTGCGAGGTAAAGCCAGCAAAGCATCGATCAAAGATAGTCCAAGGGTCACCAATGAGGTAGATAGTAGCGCAGCAATGCTCTCTGATAACAGCTGGGAAGAAACTGTCCCTGAATCTCGAGTTGTGCGTTTTCACACTTTTATACCTTTTGCCCGGTGGGAGAGGGAAGAAGAGGGAGCGGCCGGGGTGAGGTGCGACTCATCCTTGATTATGCTGCAGGCATCGAGTCCTCTGATCCCCAGTTAACATCTTACTCCAGCTCTTCAACATTTGCAGGACCTCTTCTGCCTGATAAACATTCCATTGTCCCACGACAGTATATTTGGAGTTATCCTCCCCTCTGGCAGCTTTTTCCCCCTTTCCCCACTTCCTCGCTGCTCCATGGGGTGGTGGGAATCTCACCGCAGCTCACACACCAGTGGTTGAGATCTGCAATTAAAATGCTGACTGAAGCACAACAGACAAAAATAATTAAAAAGCATAAATAGACAAACCTTTGATATGCTAATGTTTGAGCTTACAGATTCAGGTAATTAGACATGAACACAATTTCTGAACCACGTGATAGGAAGAAGAACTTCTTGGTGAGTGCTTTGTGACTGTCACTGTCTGTCGCTGGTTCTGCAAATCTAAGCACATAAGAGGAGTTGAGAAGGAACTTAATCTGTGGAACTCATTGCCACAGAGGGCTGTGGAGGCCAAGTCAGTGGATATTTTAAAAGCAGAGATAGACAAATTCTTGATTAGAATGGGTGTCAATGGTTATGGGGAGAAGGCAGGAGGCAGCGATCAGCCATGATTCGATGGGCCAAATGGCCTAACTCTACTCCTATAACTTGTGAACTTGTGAAGGATAAGAGATTGGTAGAGGCTAAAGCTCTTAGGAAGGTGTGCCATCTTTTAATCAAATTGTGGCTGAACATATCTTGGCCTCAGCTCAATTTCTTTGCCTGTTCCCCAGAATCCTGGATTCCCCCATGGCCCAAAAAAATGTCCTCTGGATCTGAATACAATCAATGCTTTATCTTCCATAACTCTCCCGGATGGAGAATTTGAAAGCTTCGCCACCCTCTGAGAACATAAATGCCTTTTCTTTTATTTCTTTATCCCAGGAATTCATGAGAGGAATAAATGGGGTAGATCCTCATAACAAGAGGATTTCAGTATAGGAGTAAAGAGGTTCTTCTGCAGTTGTATAGGGCTCTGGAGACCACATCTGGAGTATTGTGTACAATATTGGTCTCCTAATTTGAGGAAGGACATCTTTGCGATTGAGGCAGTTAGGTTCACGAGATTGAGCAGGTAGGTTCACGAGATTGATCCCTGGGATGGCGGGACTGTCATATGAGGAAAGATTGAAAAGACTAGGCTTGTATTCACTGGAGTTTAGAAGGATGAGGGGGAATCTTATAGAAACATATACAATTATAAAAGGACTGGACAAGCGAGATGCAGGAAAAATGTTCCCAATGTTGGGTGAGTCCAGAACCAGGGGCCACAGTCTTAGAATAAAGGGGATGTCATTTAAGACTGAGGTAAGAAAAAACTTTTTCACCCAGAGAGTTGTGAATTTATGGAATTCCCTGCCACAGAGGGCAGTGGAGGCCAAGTCACTGGATAGATTTAAGAGAGAGTTAGATAGAGCTCTACGGGCTAGTGGAGTCAAGGGATATGGGGAGAAGGCAGGCACGGGTTATTGATAGGGGACGATCAGCCATGATCACAATGAATGGCAGTGCTGGCTCAAAGGACCGAATGGCCTCCTCCTGCACCTATTTTCTATGTTTCTACGTTTCTATGTTTCTATGCACAGTCTCTTGCCCAGAGTAGGGGAATTGAGGACATAGGTTCAAGGTGAAGGGGAAACGATTTAATAGGAATCTGAGGGGTAACCTTTTCACACGAAAGTGGGAGTATTGAACAAGCTGCCAGAGGAGGCAGTTGAGGCTGGGACTATCCCAACATTTAAGAAACAGTTATACAGGTACATGGAGGATAGGTTTGGAGGAATATGGACCAAGTGCAGGCAGGTGAGTTTATTGTAGCTGGGGCATGTTGGCCAGATTGGGCAAGTTGGACCGAAGGGCCCGTTTCCATTCTATGACTCTATGATGATGAATTAACCCTTGCGAACCTCTGCTGAATTGCCTACATTAGAATATACTACCAGTGATTCTACTACAATGCGTTCCCAAGGAGCATTGTCTTATAAAAAATATTGTTAGAAAATCAATTGTGTCAATAGGGAAAAGGAGGTTAGGGGCCAGAGAATTTCAGATAACAACATTTAGTTTAGTTCAGTTTAGTTTAGTATAGAGATTCAGAGCGGAAACAGGCCCTTTGGTCCACTGGGTCCATGCCGACCAGCTATCCCCACACATCAACACTATCCTACACCCACTCGGGACAATTGTTATATTTACCACAAGCCAATTAGCCTACAAACCTGTACGTGATTGGAGTGTGGGAGGAAACCGAAGATCTCGGAGAAAACCCACGGCGGTCACGGGGAGAACGAACCCGGGTCTCCGGCGCTGCATTCGCTGTAAAGCAGCAACTCTACCGCTGCGCCACCGCGACCGCCCTATTTCTTCCGCTGCACGATTCTTGAAAAATAATGATCTTTTTAACAGTTTTCAGTTTATTTTTGTTACTAGAAGCTAATTATACTAAAGGCTGTGTGTTAGGTTGTTTAATAGAGTTTCAGTGCACAAGTGTCAATAGAAGCGATCATTAGTCAATGTTGATGTTCTCCTGGGCTAACATTGGCAGACTCCGTTCTCAACAGTTCTCAGTGTTCGTTACTGTGGGGACGTTATGCAGAAAAAAAATTTCTCTGAACTTTTTTTCTTGCAAGTTGTTTTTATTTCTGCTTTTCAATGTCCAAAGTAACTTTTAAATAATTCTCTATTTCATCAATCGTGTTGTATTCCATTCAAGATATGCAAACTATTGTGCACAGTTTGATCACTTGATAAAGGACATATAATGATTGGAGGCAGTCCAAAGAAAATTCACCAGGCAATGTCCTCGTCTGAGATGATTTTTCAAACAAAGGGGACTCAAACAAGGAGATCAACGCTGTCTGTGCCAGAAAATAAACAACCTGCTGGAGGAACGCAGCGGGTCAGGCAGCATCTAAAGGCCCTGTCCCACATTCCCAAGTTACTCACAAACTCTCCCAAGTTTTCCCCCTTGATTCGAACTCGGGGAATGTCGGGTAATGTCGGTAGCGAGCTCGTAGGAGGCCGTAGATGTTTCGTAGCAGCTCATAATGCCAGCCGAAGGAACTCGGGGCATCAGGTAAGTCGGGACGTTTTTTCAACATGTTGAAAAATGTCCACGAGTTAAAAAAATTGCCCCAAATACCTACGAATGGCTATTACCGTAATTCTCTGAGTTCGAATCAAGGGGAAAACTCAGGAGAGTTTGTGAGTAACTCGGGAAAGTGGGACAGGGCCTTTAGGAGGGTGAGGAATTGTCAAAAGCCTACAGCATGACTGAGAGTGCAGAGAAGAGTTTAGTTGTTTAGTTTAGTTTAGTTTAGTTTAGTTTAGTTTAGTTTAGTTTAGTTTAGTTTAGTTTAGTTTAGTTTAGTTTAGTTTAGTTTAGTTTAGAGATACAGCATGGAAACAGGACCTTAGGCCCACCGAGTCCATGCCGACTGCAATCAGTTGTATCTTAATACACTAGTTCTATCTTACACACTAGGCGCAATTTACAGAAGCCAATTAACCTACAAACCAGCACATCTTTGGAATGTGGGAGGAAACCGGAGCACCCGGACAAAACCCACATAGATCACAGGGAGAATGTACAAACTCTGTACCCATAGGTCCTGATCGAACCCAGGTCTCTGGCGCTGTAAGGTGGCATCTCTTCCATGTGCCACCATGCCACTCGAGGAGTAGCCAAAGTAAACAGGATGAGTCAGGGCCTGTCAAGTGATCAGTGAGTTGACAGATGATGAACAGATGGAGCCAGGTGGAGATGGAAATGTGGCAAACTAGGTCCCATCAAATCTGTAGTAGGATTTCCCTCAATACTTCACTTTGCCTTCATTATCACCTGTTGTACTTTCATGTCATGTGTCCCAGCACAGATGCCTTCTGAACCGCTGAGTTATTCCAGCACTTTGTGTTTTACTCAAGACTCCAACATCTGCAGTTTCTTGTGTCTCTGCAGATGTGTTTCTTGTTCAGGTCCACCCAGACCCTTCATGCAGCTTCTCTGGAGAGAAGGAATGGGTGACGTTTCTCTCCAGAGATGATGTCTGCCCTGTTGAGTTACTCCAACATTTTGTGTCTATCTTCAGTGTAAACTAGCATCTGCAGTTCCTTTTGGGAAGGACTTAATTGGGTCTTTATTTGATACTGACTTGGCAATGTACCTCTGTAATGGCCCAGCTGGTAACACAGATCAAAGCCTATGAAGAAATGACAATAAAGGCTAGTGTTGCTAGGGCCACCTATGTCCTGAACAAAAAAGCGGAAATGTGAACTTACCTTCTATAAAAAAGCAGATGGTATTTAATGTTGGGACCACTAAATGGTGCAGCAACATGGATCTCTTATAACGAGTGCACTTGTGAACACTGTACATTTACAACATGACATTCCTATATCTAAACTCTAACCTCTTTACTGTAAAGGTCAACGTGCAGTTTTTCTACCTAGCTACTTGTTAGAAATGCCTGCTAACTTGATGTGACCATTGCACTAAAACAGAACCCCTCTGAATTCCTCATTTGCAGTCTCTTTCTATGTAGATAATAATTTGCCTGTGATTCATCCTATCAAAGTACATAACCTCACAAAGACACCAAATGCTGGAGTAACTCAGCGGGACGGGCAGCATCTCTGGATAGAAATGGAAAACATTTCATGTCGAGACCCTTCTTCAGATTTAGACTCTGGGGAGAGGGAGACACAGAGATAAGGAAGGGTGAGGCGTGGAAACGAGACGGCAAAGAGGATGAAGGTCAAGGAAAATGTAGAAGAGAATATTGTTAGCTAGGAGAATGTGACAACAAAGCATACAGAGATAACATTGACTCAGGGGGCAGTCAGACTGGTCGGAGAACTAGGAAAGGAAAGGTAGACAAAAGTGCTGGAGAAACTCAGCGGGTGCAGCAGCATCTATGGAGCGAAGGAAATAGGCAACGTCAGTCTGAAGAAGGGTTTTGGCCTAAAACGTTGCCTATCTCCTTCGCTCCATAGATGCTGCTGCACCCGCTGAGTTTCTCCAGCATTTTTGTCTACCTTCGATTTTCCAGCATCTGCAGTTCCTTCCTAAACAATAGGAAAGGAAAGGGATGGAGAGAGATGGAAAGAAAGGGTTACTTGAAGTTAGAGAAGTCAACATTCATACGCTCACAATTCATTACCTCTCAATTTCTCACATTGAATTCCAATACCAAGTTTATGTCCAACAACACAATCTAACTACAGCACATTGCAGGCTCATGACATACTTTTCATGACATGTTCTTGCATGCATTTTTATGTCATGGGCAGATTTGGACATTTCACATTCTTCCCCCTTCACCAAGGTCATTCATATAATGGAGCGGCAAGTACTATTAATTCCTTCCAACCAATAGTACCTTGGGCGCATAATTTATGCACCAGCCTTTCGAAAATCTCTGTACATTACCTCAAAGATGAACACAAAATGCGGGAGTAACTCAGCGGGTCAGGCAGCATCTCTGGAGAAAAATAATAGGTGACATTTTGGGTCAGAACCCTTCTCCGTACCCGAAATATCACCTATTCCTTTTCACCAGAGATGCCACTTGACCCGCTGAGATACTCCAGCATTTTGTGTCTATCATCAGTGTAAACCAGCATCTGCAGTTCCTTCCTACTCGATATATTACCACTCCAGGTTTCTTTCCACAGACTCTCACTGTTACATGGTGTGTTAAACACCCACAGTATTTCTGTGCTGTATCTTTCAGTGAGTCTATTAACTGATCTTGAATTCCACATCTATCATTATGAGATTTATGTTTGAGCTTCCAGATTGTTAGTTCAACTCTCCAGATTATTAGCCCACTTCTATTGCTATCAACATCTTTTGTTACTTGTGTGGGAAGGAACAGCAGATGCTGGTTTAAACCGAAGATAGACACAAAATGTATGAAGAATGGTCTTGACCCAAAATGTCACCCAAGCCCTCTCTCCAGAGATACTGCCTGTCCCCTGAGCTACTCCAGCATTTTGTGTCTAACGTATTACTTGTCATGTTTTTGACCATTCACTGAACTTGTTCTTTTTGCGAATGAAACATAAATAAACCAAAGGAACAGTTAGATCTCAAGCCGGGTGTTGAGCAGACAGGTTGTTGTCTCTGCGTCAATGTCTGCCAGGCCCTGAGCTCCATTTGGTGGGTGGTAGAGCGGGCACCCAGAGATGACATGGTTGGCTGTCTGTTGTTCTGCTCCGCATTCACAGGCTGGGCTCTGGCAGAGACCCCATCTCCACACGCTGGCGTTGAAACGCCCAACTCCAGTACCAAGTCTGTTGAGCTTCATCCATGCTCCTCTGGGGTGGTCAGACCTTGGACAGATTTAATCTGGTGGCTGACAACCTTTCACTCAACCTATCTATATCTCTCTGCAGATTCTGTGACCTCCTCGCAACTAGCTTTCCCACTGGTCATTGCATCATCAATCAATATGGCTACACTAACCCAGACCACTTACCACAGCCACATTCTCCTCAATATCCCATAGCTCACCCTCTCCCCATTCGTAACAAGGACAGAGTCCCCCTTATCCTCACCTTCCACCCCAGCAGCCGTCTCATACAGCATATAATCCTCCAACACTTTTGCCACCTCCAACGGGATCCCACTACTGGCCACATCTTCCCATCTCCACCCCTTTCTGCTTTCCGCAGAGACCGTTCCCTCCGCAACTCCCTGGACAGCTCGTTTCTTCCCACCCAAACCACTTCCTCCCAGGTACTTTCCCCTCCAACCGCAGGAAATGCAACACCTGTCCCTTTCCCCACCCCCTCGACTCTGTCCAGGGACCCCAACAGTCTTTTCAGGTGAGGCAGAGGTTCACTTGCACCTCCTCCAACCCCATCTACTGTATCCGCTGTTCCAGGTGTCAACTTCTGTACATCGGCGAGACCAAGCGCAGGCTCGGCGATCGTTTCGCTGAACACCTCCGCACAGTCCGCCTTAACCTACCTGATCTCCCGGTGGCCCAGCACTTTAACTCCCCCTCCCATTCCCAATCTGACCTTTCTGTCCTGGGCCTCCTCCATTGTCAGAGTGAGGCCCAGCGCAAATTGGAGAAACAGCACCTCATAATTCACTTGGGCAGCTTACACCCCAGCGATATGAACATTGACTTCTCTAACTTCAAGTAGCCCTTGCTATCTCTCTCTATCCCTATCCCCTCCCCCTTCCCAGTTCTCCCACCAGCCTTACTGTCTCTGACTACATTCTATATTTGTCTCGCCCACTCCCCTGACATCAGTCTGAAAAAGGGTCTCGACATGAAACGTCACCCATTCCTTCTCTCCAGAGATGCTGCCTGTCCTGGTCTGCTACTCCAGCATTTTGTGTCTATCTTCGATTTAAACCAGCATCTGCAATTCCTTCCTACACATGGCTACAGTATACAGTATCTTTGGCATGGCCAATGACCCGAAAAAACTCAAACTCTAGCACTAATTCATAAAGTTACAGTTTGTCAAAGTGCAGATAGCCAATCCTCGATCCCTTTCAAGATTCTAAGTAGAGGACACAGAACACAGAACACAGAACACTGAACACTGAACCTAGAACACATAACCTAGAACACAGAACCTAGAACACTGAACCTAGAACACTGAACCTAGAACACTGAACCTAGAACACTGAACCTAGAACACTGAACCTAGAACACTGTACCTAGAACACAGAACACAGAACACTGAACAGGGAACAGGGAACAGAAAACATGGAACATATAGAACATGGAACATATAGAACATGAAACATATAGTACATGGAGCATAAAGAACATAGAACAGAACAGAGCATATAACATAGAACATAGGACAGATCATAGATCATAGAGCATACAACAAACAACATAGAACATAGAACAGGGAACAGGGAACATGGAGCATGGAACATGGAACATGGAACGGAACATATAGCATAGAACATAGAACATAGTACAGAGCATAGAACATGGAACATAGAACATAGAGCATAGAACATAGAACATAGAACCATGCAGAACAGGAGCAAGCCCTTTGGTAACCCTTGGACTATCCTTTTTCGGACTTTTCGGACTTTACCTTGCACTAAACGTAATTCCTTTATCATGTATCTATACTGTAAATGGGTCGATTGTAATCACGTATTGTCTTTCCGCTGACTGTTTAGCACACTACAAAAGCTTTTCACTGTACCTCGGTACACGTTGCAATAAACGAAACTGTAACAATGTCCGTGCCGACCATGATGGCAAACTAATCTCAGCTGCTTGCACGTGATCCATATTACTCCACTCCCTGCACTATGTTTAAGGTGAGAGGGGAAACATTTTAAAGGGAGCTGAGGGGCAACTTCTTCATGCAGAGTTGCCAAGATTATGGAACAATGTGCCTCAAAACGTGGTTGAGGCAGATGCAGAAAAAAACAAAATGTGGGCACATACATAGACAGGAATGGATGTGGGCTTAACAGGGGCAAATGGTACAGCTTTGATGAGGATTTTGATCTGCATGGATGAGTTTGAGCAAAGGACCTGTTTCCGTGATGTATTATTCGATGACTCCATGACCCTATGTAACCCCAACCCAATGAGCTCTAAGTTATGGAGTAAGTTTGCATTATTTTGAAAGTCTTTATAAACTCAAATGCACAATGTCCATTGGTTCCCCTTAATCCAGCACACTCATTACAGCCTCAAAGTATGTCGATCATTTTACCAAACCTAACTTCCCCGTCAGAAACCCACATAACTGCTTGATTGTCTTATAATTGGAAGATATTGTATGAAGCATGTGTATCCATCACACTTCAGTGTTAAGACTACGAAGGACAAAGACGATTTGTAAGTTAAATGTGCAGGAAGGAACTGCAAATGCTGGTTTACACTGAAGATAGACACAAAATGCCGAAGTAACTCAGCGGGTCGGGCAACATCTCTGGTGAAAAGGTGACCTTTCGGGTCGACACCCTTCTTCAGACTCGACCCGAAACATGGCCTATTCCTTTTCTTCAGCGATGCTATCTAACCCGTTGAGTTACTCCAGCATTTTGTGTCTATGTTTGTTTGTTGGTTAATTGGCATCTGTAAATTGCCCCGAATGTGTAAAGGGCCTGCCCCACTTGGGCGTCATTTACGCGACATAATTTACGCATGGTGCGCATCACGACCGCACGGTGCGTTATGACGTAGGCCAGTGATTCCCAACCTGGGGCCATGGCAAATTTCAGGGGGGCCACTGAAACATTTTGGGATTTAGGGGGCCACAGATTCAATGAAGGGGGCCACTTTTTTTCCTCTATTAATGTCAGGGGGGGCCTCAGAAAAATTAAAGATCCCAAGGGGGCCATGAGCTAAAAAAGGTTAGGAACCACTGATGTAGGCAGTGACAAGCGGTCGCACGATGTGCCCCAGGATTTTGGGGTTCACAAAATCTTGCGTGACGCGCAAATGGTGCCCCAGTGGGACAGGCCCTTAAGATGCGAAACTAGGATTACATAGAAGTAATGTGAATGGGTGATTGTTGGGCAGCATGGATTTGGTGGGCCAAAGGGCCTGTTTCCATGCTGTATGTCTAAACTAAACTAAACTAAACTAAACTAAACTAAACTAAACTAAACTAAACTAAACTAAACTAAACTAAACTAAACTAAACTAAACTAAACTAAAAGACACCTCATTATCTGACCTAAATAGAGCAGGGATAATTGTCAGGACTAAGAACAGGGCGAAGGAAATTGGGATGAAAATAACAAGAAGAAACATAAAATCATTTGGCAGAGTCCATGCTATAAATTCTATTGAAGGAGCTAAACAAACCGAAGACTAATTAGGCCCGGTTGAATTAGGGAATACAGACATTGGGGAGATAATACATACAAGGATAAAGGGTTCACCAATTATCGGAACAGGAGAGAGCGTGTCAATGAAGAATGCACAGAAATTAAAGGAGATCAAAGACAATTAGGAGAACTTAGAAGAAGTGTGGAATTTGAAGATCAAGAAACATAAAACAAATTCATGAAATAATGAAATATTCAGCATAAACAAAAATAAATGTAAAGAATTTTTGTGTGGGAATAGAGCCCCTAAAGGAATGAAGTGGATGCAATCAGACGCAGCAAAAGCTAAAGCAACAGAAGAAATTTATGAAAGTCAATATCAAGGAGGACTTTGCTGCAGTACAAGGCTTAAACAAACTTGCAAACTATGCACTTAATTAGTTTTGTTTAAAGGTTAATTGTAGAACCAGGCTCTTCGGAGCACCGCGACCAGGCAGACCATCAATCAGCCGCTCACGCTTGCTCTAGATAATCCTACCTTCACTTCCACTCCACACATCAGGGACAATTCACAGAGGCCAAGTAACCGACAAACCCACACACCTTTTCAGATGTGGGAGGAAACCTCGTTCCAGCAATCTAGCACCTGGTGGAAACCCTCGCGGTCACAAGGGAGGCATGCAAACTCCACACCGACAGCACCCATGATCAGATTCAAACCTGGATTTCTGATACAAAGATACATAGATACATAGGCAATAGATGCAGTAGTAGACCATTCGGCCCTTCGAGTCAGCTGATCATCCACAATCAGTACCCCGTTCCTGCCTCCCCCTCATATCCCTTGATTCCGCAAGCCCTAAGAGCTCTATCCAACTCTATTTTTAATGCATCCAGTGAATTGGCCTCCACTGCCTTCTGAGGCAAATTCACAACTCTCTGGGTGAAAAAGCTTTTTCTCATTTCAGTTCCAAATGGCCTACCCCTCATTCTTAAACTGTGGCCCCTAGTTCTGGACTCCCCCAACATCGGGAACATGTTTCCAGCATCTAGCGTGTTCCTTAATAATTTTATATGTTTCTATAAGAGACCCTCTCACCTCCTACGACCTCCTACGACCTCGTGACGACCATGTTGTGAGTATGAGTCAAGGGCAAACTCGGCAGAGTTCGTGAATTAGGTCGTGAAAGTGGGACAGGCGCTTTACAGTTTAGGATCCAAAACTCTCCATTAGAACTCAGGAGATACAAATTGTATGGAAAGTAAGTCGACAACAGCACGAAAAGCTAATAACTGTGATACAGGGTAGTTGCTATTACAAAATGAAAACCAATGCTGGTTTATTTTTGAAGGATAGAAATTAAGGAACAAAATGTGCTAAACTTGTGCACTGAACTGTTGTCATACCACACAGAATATATAGTTATGGTCACAATATTGCTAAACGCATCTATACAGAGTCGCAAAGACGGGAGTGCAGCAGCTTGTTATACATCAAGAGAGCAAGATAATATCGCGTACATTTTTTTGAGAAAAAAAAATCTACAGTTTGATATGTTCACACAGAGAATTTTCACTTTGGAGATGAACACAATTAGGCTGCAGTTGTAAGACCAGAAATTAAACAGGGAATTCAGGAGAAATTTATTTTGGCTGGGAATGGTGAAAATATGGGCTGGGAAAGGTGAGGTTAACAGGAATCAAGGGAGGCAGATGGCGATTTAGAGATACAAGGAACAGCAGGTGCTGGAATGTTTAGGGGCATGATAGTGGCGCAGCAGTAGAGCCCCTGCCCCACAGCGCCAGAGTAACGAGTTCGATCCTGATCTCGGGTGCTGTATGTGTATGTATTACTGCAGATGTAGGGCCTTGATGAGACCACGTCTGGGGTATTGCGTACAGTTTTGGTCTCCTAATCTGAGGAAATACATTCTTGCCATAGAGGGAGCACAGAGAAGGTTCACCAGACTGATTCCTGCGATGTCAGGACTTTCATATGAAGAAAGACTGGATAGACTCGGCTTGTACTCGCTAGAATTTAGAAGATTGAGGCGGGATCTTATAGAGACTTACAAAATTCTTAAGGGGTTGGACAGGCTAGATGCAGGAAGATTGTTCCTGATGTTGGGGAAGTCCAGAACAAGGGGTCACAGTTTAAGGATAAGGGGGAAGTCTTTTAGGACCGAGGTGAGAAAAACATTTTTCACACAGAGAGTGGTGAATCTGTGGAACTCTCTGCCACAGAAGGTAGTTGAGGCCAGTTCATTGGCTATATTTAAGAGGGAGTTAGATGTGGCCCTTGTAGCTAAGGGGATCAGGGGGTATGGAGAGAAGGCAGGTACGGGATACTGAGTTGGATGATCAGCCATGATCATATTGAATGGTGGTGCAGGCTCGAAGGGCCGAATGGCCTACTCCTGCACCTATTTTCTATGTTTCTATGTTTCTATCTGCGGAGTTTGCACATTTTCTCTGTGACCGTGTGGGTTTCCTCCAGGTGTTCCAGTTTCCTCCCCTATCCCAAAGACGTGTGGGTTTGTCGGTTAATATGGCCTCTTTAGATTACCTCTCGCATGTAGGGAATGGATTTGAAAGTGTCCTTTAGTTTAGTTCTGGGATGCAGCATGGAAACAGGCCATTCGGCCCACCGAGTCCACGCCGACCAACGATACCCGTATATTAACACTAACCTACACAGAGCCGACACACCTTTTAAAATTCCCCTTTAGAATTGCAACAGAAAAATTTAAATATCTAGGTATTCAAACTACCAGAAAATATAAATCTTTATTTATTGCAAATTATATGCCCTTACTAACTAAATTAAATGCGTTGATTAAATTTAGGAAAACACTTCCGATGTCTTTAATAGGTAGAACAAATGCTATAAAAATGATTTTTCTACCACAAATGTTGTATTTAAGTCAATCAATACCAATATACATATCTAAAAAATTATTTAAAAAACTCGACTGATATCTCAAATTTCATATGGGACTATAAATCACATAGAATTCAAAGAAGACACCTGTGTAAACCTAAAGAACTCGGTGGACTGACACTCCCCAATTTGTTGTACGATTATTGGGCAGTGAACATCAAAAATGTAATTCATTGGTTGGACAAGTCTGCCCAACAAGTAGACTGGATAGCAATGGAGAAGGAGGATTGTTCTCCTTTTAATATAGGAGCAATCCTTCTCCCCCCGATAAAACTGAATAACACAATATACAAGAAAAATCCAATTATTCATAGTACAATACGAATTTGGAAGTAAATAAAATTAACTCTCAAATTAAGAAATCTATCGATTCTCTCACCAATAGTTAATAATCCGTCATTTAAACCATCTATTATTCATAAAACGTTTACCCATTGGGAAAGAATAGGAATTAAAATGCTTGGAGACATGTATGAAATGGGATATCTTTTATCATTTCATCAATTACAATTAAAATACAACCTGAAAATTAATCAATATTTTAAATACCTTCAAATCCAAGATTACTTGAAAAAACACACACAAGAATATCAAACCTTAGCTTCAGATCTGTTAGATGAAGGAATGCGCAGAATTGCGGAATCAACTAATTTAATATCATATTTGTATAACATCATTCTAAATATAGAAATACAATCGTCAGAGGCAATTAGAAGGAACTGGGAACACGAATAATATATAAAACTTTCAAAAGGCAGATGGGAAAAATATTTGCTATATGTACATAAATGTTTGATTAATGTAAGACATAATTTAATTCAATTTAAAATTTTACATAGGTAATATTACTCGAAAACTAAACTGAATAAAATGGTTCCAAATGTTTCCCCCATCTGTGATAAATGCTAATCTCAAGATGCTACTATATCACACTCTTTTGTCTCTTGCATAAAACTTTGGAATGAAATTTTTGGAATCTTCACAAAATTATTTAAAATAAAATTAAACCCCAATACAGAACTGATTATTTTCGGATCAATGCAAGACGGCTATAAGCTGACTTCGTTCCAAAAGTGTCTTCTTAATTATGACTTAATATCAGCAAAAAAACTTATACTTAAATTCTGGAAAAATGCACCCACACCAACGCTCAAAATGTGGATTTCAAATATGTCTGAAAAGTTACATCTCGAAGATATGAGATTCGTCCTATTAGGCAAATCAGAGCAATTCTTAAAGATTTGGTCTCCCTTTATCGACTTATTACAAGCATGTGGTGCAACGCAACCTTAGAAATTAACTGTTTCAGAACCGGGTGAGGGGTGGGTAAAGATATGAAGCAGGTATATCCCTTTTAATTTTAATTTTTTTTCTCTTCTCTATCTTTTTTTTTCTCCTGTTTCATCACTTCCTTTTGTTTTCTCTCTCGGGCTTTATAGCTTTATGGGCTCTTTCCCTTTACTTTTTCACGAACTATCAATATCACTACTTTATTCTCTTTTGCTCTTTTTCTTGCTTTTGTTACTTTTTTTTCTTACTATTAAATTTAAAACAAGAAGTTGTACATGAAATGGATTATGCTATTCATGTTTTATATTATTGTACATTGCTTCTAAAAATAAAAAAATAAAAAAATAACCTACACCTACCAGGGAAATTGTACAATTTTACCAAGCCAATTAATCTACAAACCTCTGCGTCTTTGGAGTGTGGGAGGGAACCGAAGATCCCGGAGAAAAGCCACATGGTCACGGGGAGAACGTACAAACACCGTACAGGCAAGCACCCTTAGTCAGGATCGAACCCGGGTCTCTGGTGCTGTAAGGCAGCAACTCTACTGCTGCGCCAATGAGCCACCCAGAAAGTGGGATAACATAGAACTAGTGTGAATGAGTGAGTCAGTGTGGACTCAATGGGCTGAAGGGTCTTTTCCGATGCTGCATCCTTCAATCAAAAAATCAATCAAAATTATTTTCCTCCCCCTTGCTTCAGGAAATAAAAATTGTAAACATCAGCAAGCCAACAGAAGCCTACAATTAATTATCCACCAAATAACTCTGTGGAAATGATTATATGATTATATAAAGGAAACAAAACAAAAGAATAGAGTTTTGAAGAAGGAAAGAGACAGTCAGCGTAGGTTTTCTCCGAGATCTTCGGTTTCCTCCCACACTCCAAAGACGTACAGGTTTGGCTTGGCATGCATGTAAAATTGTCCCTAGTGTGTGTAGGATAGTGTTAATGTGCGGGGATCGCTGGTCAGTGCGGATTCGGTGGGTCGAGGGCCTATTTCCGTGCTGCGTCTCTATAAGTCACAATCAAACCAGCCACGATATAGTCTAGGGCAGTTAGGCAGCCTTTCATTGAACTCATTAACCCTGGTTGAAAAGACATAGCACATTAGTATTTTTTTTTTATAATTCAGCAGTTTCTTGAGTGTGGGCAATCACTTTGAACCAGGAGATGCAGGAGATGCTATCATTTGGGATCAAATGAACATTCCCAGAGATGAAAGAAAAGAAATGGGCTGGACTGTTGGAATTGTGAAATAACAATCAGAAGCTGTACAAATACATAACAGGGCAATTAGCTTCTAAAGAAAAATGGAGCAAACAGCCAATCCTGACATAAGATCACACATAAATCATTTTCTAGCTTTCTTCTTTCAGAAGCTGACAGATGTTAGAGCATTGGTTCTTATTTATAATTTACTCTTCAAATCAATAGGGTTCTTGAGCATTGAAAACCAGGTATTATATGCTTAAAATGATGCTTAAAAACCAGAGCAAATAAAAGCAAACTGACATTTCAGATGAGATGCTCAGATCTTTCAGTGTTCCAAGATCGAGATACAGGTTAATCAGATGTTATCAAACCCCAGATATATGCACCAACTCTCTCTTATTTTATTCCTTTTTCTTAAACTCTCTTTCTTGCCAATGAGTGCTTTCTGCACCTTATGATTGAGGACAAGATGTCAAAACATCCAAGATGAATTTTAATGAGCATGTTTCTTTATAGATACAGTATAGAGCTTTAATTTTCCTACATGCCGAGCGTTTGCCTGTTGCATAAAGGGATATGGTTTGTCACACTTGACTTGTGACCGAGTAGTTTGAAACATTGATGAAAAACCTCTGGTAACTCTACTTTTAATGGGCGGCACGGTGGCGCAGCAGTAGAGTTGCTGCCTTACAGCGCTCACAGCACCAGAGACAGGGGTTCGATCCCGACTATGGGTGCTGTCTGTACAGACTTTGTATGTTCTTCCCGTGATCGCGTGGGTTTTCTCCGAGATTTTGGATTTCCTTACACGCTCCAAAGACGTACAGGTTGGCAGGTTAATTGGCTACATGGTATAAGTGAAAATTATCCCTAGTGCGCGTAGATAGTGTTAATGTACGGGAATCGCTGGTTGGTGCGTACTCGGTGGGCCGAAGCGCCCGTTTCCGCACTGTGTCTCTAAACTAAACTAAAATCAGAAAAATTGCACTTGTTGGAAATTTATAATTAAATCAGAAAATGCTGGAAGCTCTGAACAGGCCAGGGGGCATCTATCTAAGGACAGATCCTGACCCTGAGTGCTGTCTGTGTCGATTCAACGATGGTGTTTCAGCCCATACGTTATTCATCAGAATGATCACGTTAAGAGCATCTTAAGGGCGGCACAGTGGCGCAGCGGTAGAGCTGTTGCCTCTCTGCGCCAGAAACCCGGGTTTGATCCTGACTACAGGTGTTGTTTGAGTGGAGTTTGTAATGTTCTTCCTGTGATTATGTGGGTTTCCTTCGGGTGCTCTGGATTCCTTCCACACTCCCAAAGATGTATGGACTTCTAGGTTCATTGGCCTCTGTAAATTGCCCTTTAATGAATAGGATGCAAAACTGGGATAGAAACATATAAACATAGAAAATAGGTGCAGGAGTAAGCCATTCTGCCCTTCGAGCCAGCACCACCATGCAACATGTTCATGGTTGATCATTCAAAATCAGTACCCCGTTCCTGCTTTCTCCCCATACCCCTTGATTCCGTTAGCCCAAAGAGCAATATCTAACTCTCTCTTGAATACATCCAATGAATTGGCCTCCACTGCCTTCTGTGGCAGAGAATGCCATGGATTCACAACTCTCTGGGTGAAAAAGTGTTTCCTCATCTCAGTCCTAAATGGCCTACCCATTATTCTTAAACATAGAACTAGTGTACAGGCGATCGATGGTCGGCATGGGCTCGGTGTACCGAAGGGCCTGTTTCCCCATTGTATGCCTAAACTAAACTAAACTAATTTAGTTTTAGGTTTCAGAGTAAGTGGTAGAGTGATGGAAAGTACGAAGGAAATATATCTGATGGGGTGGAACCATAAGGGTTAACGAGGCTGTTAGAAGCAGTCTTGTCAAAGATGTTGAAAATTATAAGGAAGATGAGTAGGTTATAATCTGTTTAGCCCTGGATCTTACATTACTCATTACTGGGGAAGCAGGATGGGAAAAATGGCCAACGTATGGACCCTAAAGAAGCTAGGAAGGTAATAAATTGATGTGTCGGTGAGCTTGCACAGCACAGCTAGTTAGTTAAAATAAATATTGGGGGCTGTAAATAGCTGAGGTTAATTAAAATATACACACTGCTGAAAAACAAGCTTCCTTATCCTTGTCTGAAGAAAGGTTTCGGCCCGAAACGTTGCCTATTTCCTTCGCTCCATAGATTCTGCTGCACCCGCTGAGTTTCTCCAGCTTTTTTGTGTACCTTCCTTATCTATACAGGATGATCCAAGTACAAAGAAGGGATCATTATTCACAATTCTGTCCAGAATTTTATCCATTGCAACCTTCAGATGACAGCTGTTCTTTGTCACTCTACCCAGCAATGAACAAGGATTTTTAATGAACAGACCCCATCAATTCTCCATACATTTATGCTACAAATGGGGAGAGAGTTATGCTAAATAACAGTAAACATAAGGTTAAAGATAATTCCAGGGAAAGACAAAGATGAAAGGTTACAGAGACATTGATCGATGATGATTTATTTCAAATCCATGTAACCATTGTGCCATGAGAATATAAAATGCTGTAGGCACTGTGAATCTTTGAAACACTTTGGGTTCACTCAGAGTGTTTGACAATGCACACTGTTAAGGTCTTCAATAGATCGATTTGTTCGATAGACTCGACACTGATCTACGAGCTGTTTTATTTTGTGTCTGTGCCTATCGGAGTAAAGCCAGATGCTGGCTAAGAATAGAGCATAAATTCCCTCTTAAGAGCAAATTATGAGAAAGTGCGCTGAGGGTGGTTGGTGGGAATAGTAGAGTGGATCAGGGTGTCACAATAGGATTGATCCCTTTGATGCACTTATAAGGAGAGGGAGGTGGTCACATGGCTGTTGGTGGAGTCTTGTTGGAGTTGGGGCTGATTATATTGATGATCTTTTAATTTAGTTTAGTTTAGAGAAACAGTGCGGAAACACGTACTTCGGCCCACCGAGTCCATACCGACCAGCGATCCCCACACATTAACATTATCTTACACACACCATGGACAATTTACACTTATACCAAGCCGATTTAGCTACAAACCTGTATATCTTTCGAGTGTGGGAGGAAACCAAAGGTCTCGGAAAAAACCCCACGTGGTCACGGGGAGAACGTACAAACTCCGCACAGACAGCACCTGTAATTGGGATCAAACCCGGGTCTCTGGCACTGTAAGTGCTGTAAGGCAGCAATTCTACCGCTGTGCCAACGTGCTGCCCAACCTCTGGAGGTTGGTGGGGTGGAAGCTAAGCATCAGGAGAACTTTGTCTGCAGTTCCTTCCAACCAATAATATGTTTGCTCTCTTTCCCAGATCTGACAACGGCTTTTAAACGTGTAATTCTGTTTCTATTTCCACTGAGGCATCTTATTTGCTTTGTGTTTCCATCATTTCTTGCTTTATTCGGTCGATCATCGACTGCTGAGTTACGTATTCTGCACAGTACCAGCTGGATAATGTTCCCTGAGCTGTAGGAATAGCAATTAAATCACTGGTCTACATCATAAATTGATCATTGCATTACAATCAATCTTAGTCCAGTGGTTTAGCGGCCATTTCTTCTCACAACTCAGCCTAACATACTGAGATTACTGTAACTGGCACATGAAGAAAAATCAACAACATTGTCCCTCTTCATTAAAAGGTCGATGAACTCCTAGGTAGACACAAAATGCTGGAGTAACTCAGCGGGTGAGGCAGCATCTCTGGAGAGAAGGATTGGGTGACGTTTTGGGTTGAGATCCTTTATTTGTTGTATATTGACTGCATCTTTTACTTTGCTTATTTTCGGGGTGGCACAGTGGCGCTGACATTAGAGTCCCAGGTTCAGTCCTGACCTTGGGCACTGTCAATGTGGAGCGTGACCAAGTGGGTTTTGTCCGGGTGCTCCGGTTTCCTCCCACATCCTAAAGATGTGCAAGTTGTGCTACTGGGCTTGAGTAAATTTCCCCTTCGTGTGTAAGGTAGTGAGTGAGAAAGTGGAATAACATAGATCTAGTGTGAACTGGTGATTAATGGTTGGCATAGACAGTAGGCAGAAGATGCTATGCTCCATGAATCTATGTTGATGAAATACAGATGTTGACCTGTTGTCAGCTTCAGTTTAGTTTTTAGTTTCAGAGATACAGCACGGAAACAGGTCCTTTGGCCCACCGACTCCGCACTGACCAGCGATCCCTGCACATCATAATAATAATAATAATACATTTTATTTATGGGCGCCTTTCAAGAGTCTCAAGGACACCTTACAAAAATTTAGCAGGTAGAGGAAAAACATGTAAGGGGAATTAAATAAATAGTAGAGACATGACTAGTACGCAAAGTAAAGACAGAATACAATTCAAAACACAATATGAGGCAATTAATGCACAGATGAAAAGGGAGGGGGACGTGGGGCTAAGGATAGGCAGAGGTGAAAAGATGGGTCTTGAGGCGGGACTGGAAGATGGTGAGGGACACGGAATTGCGGATCAATTGGGGGAGGGAGTTCCAGAGCCTGGGAGCTGCCCTGGAGAAGGCTCTGTCCCCAAAACTGCGGAGGTTGGACTTGTGGATGGAGAGGAGACCGGCTGATTTTTATTTATTTTTTTATTTAACCTTTATTTAACCAGGATAAGTCTCATTGAGATTAAAAATCTCTTTTACAAGAGAGTCCTGGCCAAGACAGGCAGCAGCACAGTTCCACAGTTAGAGACAACAATTTAAAAAAACAACAGAGAACATATAAATAGAGTCACAGTCAGATTCAAATTCAGCAGGGGTGTTAAAATTAACAGCAGACTCAGCAGAGCCTGGGCCTGGTGTGGATCTGAGGGACCGTGAGGGTTGGTAGGGGGGGAGGAGGTCAGTGAGATATGGGGGGGCCAGATGGTGGAGGGCTTTGTAGGTGAGGATCAGGATTTTGTAGGTGATCCGGTGGGAGATGGGAAGCCAGTGAAGTTTTTTGAGGACTGGAATGATGTGATGCCAGGATTTGGTGTGGGTGATGAGTCGGGCGGCTGCGTTCTGGACCAGTTGGAGTCGGTTAATGTAGGTGGAGCTGATGCCAAGGAGAAGTGAGTTGCAATAGTCCAGTCGGGAGGAGATGAAGGCATGGATGAGTCTTTCAGCAGCGGGAGGTGTGAGAGAGGTTCTGAGTTTGGCGATGTTGCGGAGATGAAAGAATGAGGTTTTAATGACATGGCGGATGTGAGGCTCAAGGGAGAGGGTGGAATCAAACATCACGCCAAGGTTGCGGGCCTGGGGAGATGGGGAGACAGTGGTGCCGTCGATGGTGAGAGTGGGGTTATTGATGTTGCTGAGTGTGGCTTTGGAGCCTATGAGGAGGAATTCTGTCTTATCGCTGTTGAGTTTGAGGAAGTTATGTTGCATCCAGGTTTTTATAGCTGACAAACAGGAGTTGATATGGGAGAGGGGGGGGTTGTGGGGGGATTTGGTGCCGAGGTAGATCTGGGTGTCATCGGCGTAACAGTGGAAGTCCAGGTTGAAGTGGCGGAGTATCTGACCAAGGGGGAGGATGTAGATGATGAAGAGGAGGGGGCCGAGTACGGAGCCTTGGGGAACGCCTTGAGTGACTGTGGCTGTAGCAGAGGTGTGGTTGTGGAGAGAGGCGAAGTGGGATCTGTTGGAAAGGTAGGAACGGAGCCAGCTGAGTGAAGAGCCTTCAATGCCGAGGTCTTTGAGTCTGGTGAGCAGGATGTTATGGTTCACTGTATCGAAGGCTGCGCTCAGGTCGAGGAGGATGAGGATGTTGAGGGAACCAGTGTCAGCAGAGGTGAGGAGGTCGTTGAGGACTTTGAGGAGAGCAGTTTCTGTGCTATGGAGGGGGCGAAAGCCAGATTGGAGGGGTTCAAGTAGCTTATACGCAAGGAGGTGGGAATGAAGTTGCGACGCAACGATACGCTCCAGGGTTTTTGAAGGAAAGGGGAGGTTTGAGATTGGGCGGTAGTTAATGAGAGAGGAGGGATCAAGACCAGGTTTCGTTAAGATTGGTGTGACAGCAGCAGTTTTGAAAGCAGGAGGGGACAATTCCTTGGGACAATGAGGAGTTGAAGAGATTAGTGAGGTAGGGGCAGAGAACGGGGAGGCAGGACTTCAGCAGAGGAGTGGGGAGAGGGATCGAGGGAGCAGGTAAGTGGGTTTGAAAGAGCTGATGAGTTTGGAGATTTCAGTAGGGGTGACCAGGTCAAACTGGGAGAGGAAGCAGTGTGGAGGAGGGGTAAGGAGGTCAGTGGAGATGTTGAAAGGAGGGGCCTTGGTAGGTGGTGGAGTAGATGCTGGGGAGGAGGGTACAGGGGATAAAGATTGATAGATGGTGCTGATTTTATCAGCGAAAAAGTGGAGGAATGAGTTGCAGAGAACCGGAGTAGAGGTAGGGAGAGTGTTGGCTCGAGGCTTGAGGAGGTTGCCCACTGTGGAGAAGAGGGTTCTGTGGTTTAGGCAGGGATCAGTGAATATGGAGGAGAGGTAGGCAGATTTTGCAGCAATGAGGGCATCTTTGTAGTCAGTGAGGTGGAGTTTGTAAGCTTCAAGGTGGACTGTGAGAGATGATTTCTTTGTGAGTCGTTCAAGTTGGCGACCAATCTGTTTCAGTTTACGAAGTGCAGGTGTGTACCAGGGTGAAGATGTGTTGAAAGTTACGGTTCTTGTTTTGAGGGGGGCCATAGTGTTAAGGGAGGTAGACAAGGTGGAGTTGAGATGGTTTGTGAGATCATCAGGTGAGATGGGGGTTGAGTTCAGGGGGAGAGTGGTGGAGAGGAGGTCAGAGAGATGGAGGGGATCAATGGATTTTAGATTACGGAAGGTGATTTCTCGGAGGAAGCGGGGGCGATGTGTCGGAGAAGGGATGGTGAACCGTATAAGCTTATGATCAGAGAGGGGGAAGAGGCATGGATGGAGGTCGAGTACCGGTTGATTTGTGGAGCAGACCAGGTCAAGGATGTGACCTTTGTCATGGGTGGGAAAGGTGACGTGCTGAGTGAGAGAGAAGTTGTCAAGTAAAAAGGCTTCTAAAACCTCCTGGACTGTGGCACCATTTGAGGTTCAGTCGGCACTTTCCTTCACTCAAACAGCATCATCAGATGGAAACAATCTGTGTATTATTTCTGTTTGATCATTTTACTTTTAAGTTTGTTCGTGGAATCAGACCCGCCTTGGGAAGGACAGTATTTGTTGTCTGCCTTGATCTGCTCTACCTGATATGAATTAATATTCAATCATAAAGAAAGCACATCAACCTCAACTTTAGCTTTTTAGTTTGAGAGATACAGCACGGAAACAGGCACCTCAGCCCACCGGGTCCGCACCGACCAGCGATCCCCGCACATTAACACTATCCTACACACAGTAGGGACATTGTACACTTATGCCGAGCCAATTAACCTTCAAACCTGTACGTGTTTTGCGTGTCGAAGGTAACCGAAGATCTCAGAGAAAACCCACGTGGTCATGGGAAGAATGTACAACCTCCGTACAGACAGCATCTGTAGTCAGAATCGAACACAGGTCTCTGGCGCTGCAAGTGCTGTAAGGCAGCAACTCTACCACTGCCCCACCATGCCACCCTTCCTTAGAAGATTGAAGAGATTCGGCATGTCGATGAATACTCTCTTGAACTTCCTCAGCTGTAGGGTAACATACTGACTGGTTCCATCACAGTCTGATTCGGCAACTTGAACGCCCAAGAACAAAGAAGATTGCAAAAAGTGGTGAACACTGCCCAATCCATCACGGGCTCTGACCTCCCCACCATCAAACAGATTTACTGGAGTCTCTGCCTTAAAAAGGCAGCCAGCCAGCGTCATCAGAGACCCACACCACCCTGGCCATGCTCTCATTTCACTCCTGCCATCGGGAAAAGGGTACAGGAGCCTGAAAACTGTAACGTCAATGTCAAGGTTTCAAGGTTTCAAGGGCAGTTTATAGTCACATGTACCAATTAAGGTACAGTGAAATTCAAGTTACTATGATTCAGGAGCAGATTCTTCCCAACAACCAACAAACACTTCAATCGCCAAGTAAGTTCTCAACTACATAGACTTGAGGGCATTGGTTTTGTCTTTGCACTATTCTACAGAATGTTTTTTGTTTACTATGGTGTTTACATTGTACTATGTTTACATATCTGTTGTGCTGCTGCAAGTAAGAATTTCATTGTTCTGTTTTGCGACATATGACAATAAAACAGTCTTACTCTTGACTCTTCTTGACTGTGGCACCATTTGGGATTCAGTCAGGAATTTATTTTACTCGGGATGGTATGGTGGTGCAGCAGTAGAGCTACTGCCTTACAGTGCCAGATACCCGTGTTTGATCCTGAATATGGGCACTTGTCTGGACAGAGTTTGTATGTTTTCCCCGTGACCTGCGTGGATTTTCTTCAAGATCTTTGGTTTCCTCCCGCACTCCAAAGACATACAGGTTTGTAGGTTAATTGGCTTGGTATAAATGTAAAACATGTCCCTAGTTTGTGTAGGGTAGTGTTAATTTGCAGGGATTGCTGGTCGGTGTGGAATCGGTGGGCTGAAAGGCCTGTTTCCGCATTTTATCTCTAAACTAAACTGAACCTAAAGAGCATCATCAGAAAAAAACAATCTGTGTATTTTTCTGTTTATTCTATTTTTTTTAAGTGTATTCCTGGAACACTGCCCTCTTTGGGAAAGTCAGTATTAGTTGTCTGCCTTGATCTGTTCTAACTGATATGAACAAGTGGATTGTGAGGCCACACCATTTAGTTAAGAGTCAAGAATCAAGAGCGTTGAATTGTCATATGTACCAAAGTGGAACAATGACATTTTAACTTGCAGCCTCATAACCAGCCTGTAAACACAGTATCAATTGATAACATGATGAAACAAACAAAAAAAAGTTCAAGTAAAAACTGTGGGACTCAAACACCAGATCCCACTCAAAGCGAAATCCGCCGACTCAGGTAGAATTTTATGACATTGCAGCAACTTCATGGCAAGTTCACTTGATGCCAGCTCAAAACCTGCTTCACATCACCCTGATTTCAAAAACCTCAAACAACCATGATGGGATTTGTACACTGGCCACAACCGAGGTCAAGATCGAACACCGGTCTCTGGCGCTGTGAGGCAGCAGTCCCACCAGCTGCGCCACTCTATGCCGCCCATGCCACCGGTCAAGCCATGCCATGGCACATGCCCATTACTAGACTCCCAAAGACAGCTTCCTGGTTGCAGCTCTATCGTGGGATTTCTCTGGATCATTGGTTGAAAATGCTGGAAATACTCAGAAAGTCAGGGCGAAGTGGGGATAGTGCAGCTGATTGATAGTCCAGTAGAATCCCTCAGAAGTCAGTGAGGATGGAGGCCTTCTTCAACGAGGCTGTTAACACATCTGTGAATCCTTTCATCTGTCTGCCTGGTAATCTCATCCCACAGTGGAGCTGCAACTAGGGAGCCGGTATTGGGAGTCTAGAACTGGGCTTGTGCTTGACAGGGCTTGGCACAGAGTGGCACAGCTGGTGGAGCTGTTGCCTCAGAATGCCAGAGGCCGGGGTGCGATCCTGACCTCGGTTGCTGCCTGTGTGGAGTTAGCACGCTCTCCCTGCGACCATGTGGCTTTCCTTTGGGTGTTCCAGATTCCTCCAACATCACAAACGCTGACAGGTTTGCAGCTTAATTGGCCAATGTAAAATTGCCTCCAGTATGTATGTGAGTTTGTAGAATCTGTTGATGACAATATGACGAGAATATTGTCGAAAATATTATGGAGAGAACCAGGTGTTCTGGTTCCCCCACACTCCCAAGACTTAAGGTTAATTGGCTTTGGTAAAAAAATAGTAAATTGCCCTTAGTGTTCAGGATAGTGCTAGTGTACGGGATGATCGCTGGTCGGCGCGGACTAGGTTTGCCAACGGGCCTGTTTCTGCCTTGTATCTATAAAAGATTATAAAAATGTCTAAAGAATAAAGTTGGAATAGAATACGGTAGAATTAGAGTAAACGGGTGCTTGACGGTCAGAGCGGACTCAGTTGGCGAATAGGTCTGCTTCCATGCTGTATCTCTCTATAACTCTTATACTGACTGTGTGATAACTGGAGAGAACTCAATAATATCCATAACGTATCCAGTGATGAATTTACTTGTCGACTGAAAATTGCCATCTGAGAAAGGCTGCAGGGTTGACATCAGGCCAACCTTTACTTCATTGAAATGTTGCTACTTGTCAAAAAGAAGTTGATGAACATGGGAACAAACATGGTGCTGACGTCCAACTCTTCTTCACTGCAGCGGGTGGAGCTGCTGCTTTGCCATTCCAGTGAATGGCTTCAATCCTGGCCTCCCAATCTGATACCTGGAGTTTGCACGTTCCCGCTGTGATCAGGTGGACCTTCCCCAGAAGCTCCCACTTCCTCCCACTTCCCACGTCTTGTGTACAAAATCATGAGAGGAATAGATCGAAGATAGTCTGAGGAAGGGAACAGGTGACATTTCGGGTCGGGATCCTTCTTCAGACTGAGAGTCAGGGGAGAGGGAGACACAGAGACATGGAATAGTAAGGTGTGAAAACGAGGGAACAAAGGGGATGAGAATCAAGAAAAATGTAGAAATGATCATTGTTAAGTAGGGGAAGCAGACAAAGAGACATACAAAGATAAGATTTAATCAGTAGGACAGTCAGACTGGTCAGGGAACTAAGATGAGGGAAGGATGGAGAGGGAGGGAAAGCAAGAGTTATTTAAAGTTAGAGAAGTCAATATACATTCCTCTAGGTTGTAAGCTGCCCAAGTGAAATATGAGGTGCTATTAATCTATTCTATCTATTCTAATGGCAATCCAATCTCTGGGACCTCATTTGTGGTTAGAGAGGTTAAAAATGTTCATCAAGACCACAGTGATTTCCTGTATTACCTTTCTAAATTATATGGGACAAATCTGATCAGGCCCAAGGGTCTTATCCACCTTAAAGCTCTTCAGGAGTACTAACATCAGTTTCTTGTTGATCATGAAATGCCCTAACATCTTAATATACCCCACAATGATCTCACTATCCACCATGCCTTTCTCCATGGGGAGTTGATGGGAATGGGGAAAGCATTACATGTGATCAATGTAGGATTAGTGTGATGGGTGTTATTGCCAGAGTGGACTCGGTGGGCAGAGGGATCTGTCTCTGTGTTATATGATTCTGTGACTCAGGGACATCATACAAAAAACCAGCACTAATTCTCCCAAATGAACTTGTGCCTGTTCAGTCACAACATAACTACCGATTAATCCTATAGTTAGTCCTACAGCTATGGCAGGACAACTGCATTCATTTGGATGGAGATGAATTGCTGTCAGTGAACTAAATAAGTATTAAATAATATACATAAAGGTTTTTTTTTTTTTACAGTGTTCTTAATTATTTAAACTTTTTGTTAATTGATTTTTTAATGGAGATGGCGTATGTTTTTTGAGTGAAGTGTCTGAGAGCTAGCTTATGCTCTCAGTCTGAAGAAGGGTCTCGCTTCGAAACATCACCCATTTCATTTTGAACCAGAGATGCTGCCTGTCCAGCTGAGTTACTCCAGCTTTTTGTGTCTATCTGCATTTCCTTCCAACATGCTTATGCTGTCAATTGTTTTAGCTGTTGGTTGGGTGGAGCTCTTTCCACCCAGACCCCGTCCTCAACACCACCAGAGGAACCATATCATTCGGGGCCATGTCTTGCATTGGGCTCACAATGAGGATTGAAACATTTTAGGTGTGCGCACTGGAAAATGGTTTTGCACAAAGTCGCCAGGACTAGAGGCCTTGAGCAATTGGGAGAGGTTGAGCAGACAGGAACTCTATTCCAAGGGGTGATCTTATAGGGGTGTACTAAATCATGAGAGGAATAGATCGGGTACATGCACAGAGTCTTTTACCCAGAGTAGGGGAATCAAGAACAAGTGGTCATAAGTTTAAGGTGAGGTGGAGGTTAGATTTAATAGGAATCTGAGGGGTAACTTTTTTACACAAAGGGTGGTGGGTGTATGGAACGAGCTGCCAGAGGAGGTAGTTGAGGCCGGTACAATCGCAACATTTAAGAAATATTTAGGCAGGTACATGGATCGAATAGGTTTAGAGGGATATGGGCCAAATGCAGGCAGGTGGGACGTGTAGATGAGGCATATTGGTCTGAAGGGCCAGTTTCTATGACTCTATGACAAAGTTAAACCATTATTATTAACCCAAGGTAGGAGCACATGGTAGATCTATTATCATTATTAGATCATAAGATTACAAGTGATAGGAGTATAATTAGGTCATTCGGTCCATCAAGTCTACTCCGCCATTCAATCATGGCTGATCTATCTCTCCCTCCTAGTCCCATACTCCTGCCGTCTGCCCATAACCCCTGACCCGCACTGATCAAGAATCTATCTATCTCTGCGCAATGCATTGGAGTGTGCTTCCACATCAAACTCTGTTCCCTATCTTGTTGTTCCTGCTCGTATTCCTGGCACTTGCATGAAACCTAACCCAAATCAGAATTAACCATGTTAATCCCATGTTGTGATTTGAACCACTGATCCATAACTTCTCTGAGGCCACCTAAGTCATCTGCTGCTGAAACCTTCATTAATGACCATGTTTTCCCCAGGGAGTCTGACCCCCACGTCCCTTGCAAAACTCTGGTCATGTCAGGTCTGGTCAGACGGTATGGTGGCGTAGCAGTATAGTTGTTGCCTTACAGCGAATACAGCGCCGGAGACCCGGGTTCGATACTGACTATGGGTGCTGTCATTGCGGAATTTGTATATTCTCCCCGTGACCTGCGTGGGTTTTCTCCGAGATCTTTGGTTTCTTCCCATACTCCAAAGACGTACAGGTTTGTATGTTAATGGGCTTGGTAAATGTTTTTTTTTTAATTGTCCCTATATGGTGTAGGATAGTGTTAATGTGGCCCAGTTTGCAGATGGTACCAAAATAGTTGGAGGGGCAGGGAGTGTAGAGAAAGTAGGGACTCTGAAGAATGACTTGAATAGGTTGGGAGTGTGGGCAGAGAAGTAGCAGAATTACAGAACGTTCTTTTAGGAAGGAGATGAGGAGGGATTTCTTTAGTCAGAGGATGGTGAATCTGTGGAATTCTTTTCCACAGAAGGCTGTGGAGGCAAAGTCAGTGGATACATTTAAGGCAGAGATAGATAGATTCTTGATTAGTACAGGTTATGGGGAGAAGGCAAGAGAATGGGGTTAGGAGGGAGAGATAGACTCACTCATCGATGAAAAGTCACGTATTCAGTCTCCAGAGATGCTGCCTGTCCCGTGAAGTTACTCCGGCATTTTGTGTTTATCTTCGGTTTAAACCAGTATCGGCGGTTCCTTCATACACATTGATGGCTATACCTTTGGAGGCTGAAACACCACTGAAACCCAGGCATAGATAGCCCTTCATGCCTCTCTCTCACTCATTACAGTGCTCTTTACAATCTACCCAGCTGACTGAGAGCTTGGATCTCTGGCTTTTTAAATTGGCTAAATATTCGGTTTGACAAAGCTTCTGTGAGCCTCAGAGCAGTCCTGCTATTTACGAAGTATTATATAAATGTAGATAGCTAAATGTGAGTGGCAGTGACCCTCCTCTGCATCCTTTAATAGAGTATGCATTATAGACCGTTAAAGCTGATGCTAGTGATGTGGTATACGGCTTAGCCTGGTGCTGATAGAAGAGCCATCCTGAGTGACTGGACATACCCATGCCCACTACACAACGCATATTGCTTCAGTTCAGAGACACTCCTCACGGGCAGGAAAGCAACAGTAAGTTTGATCAGATGATTGAGATGGATCCTCTTCATAAATTCATTACAATGAAGAGTTAGAAAAACAAGCTCTGAGCAATTTGTTCTATCTGGGACATAGGACAATAAAACACTCTTGACTCTTGAATCTTTAATGATTCCACACTTTACATACAAAATAGCCATCAGGCTATTAAACACTACAACCTCCAAATAAGCTCTGAACTACATAGACTATTATTGTTATTATTGCACTATAATTGTTTGTTATTCTTGTGTACATATGTGCGTGTGAGTGTGTATGTATGTATCTAAATATATATACAAATATATATTATAATATAGATGAATATAATATATTAAGAAAACATATAAATTAATTAATTCATGATTACATATTAATTAAATATATATATATATATATGGCGCGGCCCTGTCCAGTCGCCGTTGTGGCAGCTCCGTGAAAATTGTGTGTGTTTTTAACTTTTATGTTCCTTTTTAACTTATTTCTAAGTTCTAACTCCCTAGTACTAACAAAGTATGACAGGGAAACCCTCTTAAATCTAAACTCCAGGGCAAACTGAGACTTTTTCAACTCTGTACTTACTGATCCAGCGTGGCCAGCAGAGATCAGCAGAAGCTGCTGCAACAACAATGGGAGCTCGGCTGCAAGGGAAACCCGGAGAAAACATCGAGGGAAGCGGGGGGGGGGGGATTCGGAATAGGCTGAAAGCCCAAGCCCTTCGTCCACCTCTGCCCAGCATTCTTCTGGCGAATGTCCAGTCCCTGGAAAACAAGCTGGATGACCTCAGGGCGAGGGTCAGATTCCAGCGGGACATAAGGGACTGCAACATCCTCTGCCTGACTGAAACATGGCTGACCTCGCTGATTCCGGATCAGGTAATCTGCCCAACCGAGTCCTTCACTGTCCACCGTGCTGACAGAACAGAAGCATCTGTGAAATCCAAGGGTGGAGGAGTCTGCTTCATGACCAATAACAACTGGTGCAACCCTGGAAATATCAAGATGCTTTCCCGTTCCTGCTCGCCGGACCTGGAGCACCTGACGATCTCATGCTGCCCATTCTACCTTCCCCGGGAGTTCGGCTCAGTGATCGTCACAGCCGTCTACATTCCACCGCAGGTGGACACCGACGTGGCACTATCGGCCCTACACGATGTGCTATGTCGACATCAAAACAAGTACCCGGATGCGGCTATGGTGGTGGCTGGAGATTTTAATAAATCAAATCTCAAGAAGGTCATGCCGAACCTCTACCAACACATCACGTGTGCCACCAGGGGGGAGAGAACTTTGGACCACTGCTACACACCGTTCAGGAAAGGCTACAAGGCCGTTTCACTCCCTCCCCTAGGAAAATCTGACCACGCTGCCATTTTCCTGTTGCCGGAGTATAAACAGAGGATAGTTCGGGAAGCGGTAGAGATGAGGGACGTAAAGCGGTGGTCCGACCAGTCAGAGGCCATGCTGCAAGATGCACTGAGTCGACTGGAATATGTTCCAAGCAAGTTCCAGTGACGTCAAATGAGTTCGCGGAAGCAGTCACGGACTTCATCGCAACAGTAACCGACAACATCGTCCCCACGGTAAGGGTAAGCACCTTTCCGAACCAAAAACCCTGGGTAGACAGGTCTGTTCGTGTGGCCCTGAATGCTCGCACCGCTGCCTACAACTCGGGCCTGGCATCAGGAAACATGGACGTCTACAAGGCAGAGTCCTACCGACTGGGAAGGGCGGTGAAGGACGCAAAGAGAAGGTACAGGGACAAGATGGAGTTACAGATGGAGCAGCAGGACACCAGAAGCCTGTGGCAGGGGCTACGGATTGTAACCAACTACCGGAGCACCCCTCCCTCATCTGCAAGTGCCGGCACCTCCCTAGCTGATGACCTGAACTCCTTTTACGCTCGTTTCGAGAGGGGCAACACCACCCCAGGTCTGCCGACTATCGACAATACCGCCAGCGGGCTGGCTACCGAAGCTGAAGGGAGGAATGTGCACACATTATCGCTGTCCGAGCATGACGTGAGGAGGGCTCTGACACGGGTGAACACGAGAAAAGCTGCAGGCCCCGATGGCATCTCGGGGCGAGTACTCAAGTCCTGTGCTACGCAGCTAGCTCCAGTGCTCACTACATTATTCAACCTCTCCCTGGACAAGTCCGTGGTCCCTGCCTGCTTCAAAAAATCCATCATTGTACCGGTACCAAAAAATGCCTCCCCAGCCTGTCTGAATGACTACCGTCCGGTGGCCCTTACCTCGGTAGTCATGAAATGCTTTGAGAGGCTGGTGAAGAATCACATCTGTGCCTTCCTCCCTCGGAACATGGACCCGTTGCAGTTCGCATACCATCCGAACAGATCCACAGACGATGCGGTCTCCCAGGTCTTGCACACCGCTCTCTCCCATCTGGACAGCCAGAAGGGGGGCTACGTGAGGATGCTGTTCATAGACTACAGTTCAGCCTTCAACACGATAGTCCCCACCAGACTGGCCGGGAAGCTAATGGAATTGGGGCTCAACACCTCCCTGTGTGCCTGGGTCCTGGACTTTCTCACCGCCAGGCCCCAGGTAGTCAAGATGGGAGGGAATACATCGAAGTCCCCCACCCTGAGCACAGGATCACCCCAGGGTTGCGTCCTCAGCCCCCTATTGTACTCCCTGTACACACATGACTGTGTGGCTAGGTTCAGCTCCAACTCAATAATTAAGTTTGCTGATGACACTGTGGTGGTGGGCCTGATCTCAGACAACGATGAGAAGGCCTACCGGGAGGAGGTGGCTGATCTAGCACTCTGGTGCCAGGATAACAGCCTCCTCTTGAACATCAAAAAAACGAAGGAGCTGATCATGGACTTTAGGATGGCACATCATCCGAGGACGTACACTCCAATGAGGATAAATGGGGATCCTGTGGATAGGGTGAGCTGTTTTAAATATCTGGGAGTTCACATCTCGGAGGATATGACATGGGCATCACACGCCTCAGTACTCGTGAGTAACGCAAGGCAGCGGCTTTACCACCTCAGGCAATTGAGGAAATTCAGAGTGTCTCCGAGGATCCTCCAGTGCTTCTATGCAGCGGCGGTGGAAAGCATCTTGTCCGGGAACATTACCATCTGGTTTGGGAATTGCTCTGCCAAGGACAAGAAGGCTCTGCAGAGAGTAGTGTGTTCGGCCGAACGCACTATGGGAACTTCACTTGCCCCCCTGCAGGAACTATACATCAGGAGGTGCAACTCCAGAGCCAACAATATCATGAGTGACCCCTTCCACCCCTGCAACGGACTGTTCCAGCTGCTATGGTCAGGCAAACGCCTCCGTTGCCATGCGGTGAGAACGGAGAGGTTGAGAAGGAGTTTCTTCCCAGAGGCCATTCGGACTGTAAACTCCTATCTCACCAGGGACTAACTCTATTGAACGTTTTTCCTTCCATTATGTATTATGTAAAAGAATATGTGTGTTATGATTGTGTTTATAGTTTGTTTGGTTGTTTGGTTGTTTGTCTTTTGCACAAAAGTCCGCGAGCATTGCCACTTTCATTTCACTGCACATCTCGTATGTGTATGTGACAAATAAACTTGACTTGACTTGACTTGATATAATAATATATGTATTTATATATCATTTATATGTGTGTTAAAAATATTATGTGTATGTGTGTGTGTATACATACATATATACTGTATATACACACTCACAATATATATATATATATGTGTGTGTGTATATATATATATAAATATGTATATATGTACACACACACTGAACCTTTTTTCCCGTTTATTATACTGTATACAGTGTATTATGTTTACATGTTCTGTTGTGCTGCTGCAAGTGAGAATATCATTGTTCTATCTGGGACACATGACAATAAAAGACTCTTGAGTTGAATCTTTAATGATTACTCACTGGCTTCCCCGCACAACGTGTTGCTGCACAGTGAGATAATTCACTGCTCCATATCAAAGCCAGCCACTTTGATGTCTCCTTTTACTGTGAAATAAGGATTCAGGGACATACCGGCAGGTTAAATGAATGGGTAAAGGCTTGACAGCAGGAAAATAAGGTAGAAATATGTGGCACAAAATGTAGATGCACAGATAAAGTTTTTTTTAAATGGTAATGAAGAGCTAAAAAGTGTTTGTGGAGAAGGATTCCGAGTCCAAACGTCACCTTATCCCTTTTTACAGAAATGCTGCCTAACCCCCTGAGTTACTCCAACACTTTGTTGCTACCTTTGGTATAATGCCAGCACCTGCAGTTCCTTCCGACATAAAAAGTGTTGGTGCTGAGAGTGTCCTGGTGGTCCTTGTTTGCAGATCGTTGTAAGTTAACATGAAGGTAGCGTGACCATTTATGAATGGAAAGGTATATTGGTCCTTATTGGCCCTTATTGCAAGAGTGACTGAATCGTACAGCATGGAAACTGGCCTGTCGGCCCAACTTGTCCATCTCAACCAAGATGCACCAATTAAGCTGATCTAATTTTCCCACATTTGGCCCATATCCCTGGAAAAATTTCCGATCTATGTAGACACAAAATGCTGGAGTAACAGGCAGCATCTCTGGAAAGAAGGAATGGGTGTCGTTTCAGGTCGAGACCCTTCTTCAGTATCTATGTACCTGCCCAACTGTCTTTTAAATGCTGGAATAACGCCTACCTCAACTACCTCCTCTGGTAGTTTATTCCATATACCCACCATTCTCTGTGTGACAAAGTTGCCCCTCAGATTGCCCATGAACTTTAACCCTCTCATCTATGTCCCCTGGTTCTAAATTCCCCAAACCTGGGTTAGTAGACTCTGCGCATTCACCCTCTCAATTCACCTCATGATTTTGTGCACCCCTATAAGAATACCCCGCTGCATCCTGGACTCTAAGGGATAAAGTCCTAACCTGTCCAACCTCGCCCTATAGCTCAGGCTCACGAGTCTTGGCAACCTCCTCCTATATCTTCTCTGCATGTAATGAAGTCCTTTGTATAGTAGGGTGACCAAAACTGGACAATGTACTCCAAATTAGGCCTCACCGACGTATTGTACTGCTGTAACATAATGTCCCAACTTCTATAATTAAAACGCTGACTAATGAAGGCCAAGGTAGACAAACACTTCCCGTCAAACGCTCATCATAGGTTAACCTACACATTCCTGGGATCATTTTTGTAAACCTCCTCTGGACCCTCTCCAGAGCCAACACATCCTTCCTTAGATATGGTGCCCAAAATTGCTCACAATATTCCAAATGCGGCCTTACCAGCCCCTCATAGAGCCTCAACATTACATCCCTGTTTTTGTGTACAAGCCCTCTTGAAATAAATGCTAGCATTGAGTGCTTTCTTTACTACCGATTCGACATGCAGATGAAATGTTTGTGAATCCTGCACCAGCACTCCCAATTCCCTTTGCACCTGTGATTTCTGGATTCGCTCCCCATTAAGAAAATAGTCTAAGCCTTTATTCCTACTACCAAAATGCACGACTCCACATTTTGCTACACTATATTCCATCTGCCACTTTTCTGCACACTCTCCCAACCTGTCCAAGTCATTTCTGCAGAGCCCCTGCTTTCTCTACACTACCTGCCCCTCCACCTATTTTTGTATCATCCGCAAAATTTGCCACAAAGCCTTCAATCCTCTTGTCCAAATCATTAATATACACGTCTATGTTGTCTCTGTACTGTACACGGACAATGACAATTAAAGTTGAATCTGAATCTGAATCTGATCTATCATTAATATACAAGGTTCACACATCAGTGAGAACCAGACAGACTTACAGCCCAATGTGATGATGAGGTTGGGAGACAACATGGTAATAAGGTCTTGGACATGGATGGATAATACTGAACAGCTACCATGTTTTTTCCATATTCCTTTCTTTTAGTCTTGCACCATCCAAATGGTCGGGGCAACAGATGACATGCTCCCAGACTTATAGAAACATAGAAACATAGAAAATAGGTGCAGGTATAGGCCATTCGGCCCTTCGAGCCTGCACCGCCATTCAATATGATCATGACTGATCATCCAACTCAATATCCTGTACCTGCCTTCTCTCCATACCCCCTGATCCCTTTAGCCACAAGGGCCACATCTAACTCCCTCTTAAATATAGCCAATGAACTGGCCTCAACTACCTTCTGTGGCAGAGCATTCTCTGTGTGAAAATGGTCTTGCACTGATGGTCTTGCACTGAATTCAGTCATAGGAAGGCACTTGTCCTTGATCTTTAGACTTCAGACTTTAGACTTTAGAGATAGAGTGTGGAAATAGGCTATTTGGCCCACCAAGTTCATGCCGACCAGCGATCACCCTGTACACTAGCACTATCCTACGCACACTAGGGACAATTTACAATTTTACCAAAGGCAATTTACCTACAAGCCTGTACATCTTTGGAGTATGGGAGGGAAACCAGAGCACCTGGAGAAAACTCACATGGCCACAGGGAGAACGTACAAACTCCATACAGACAGCAGCCATAGTCAGGATCGAATCCATGTCTCTGGTGCTGTGAGACAGCAACTCTACCGTTGAGCCACAGTGCCGCCCCTTTCTGTTTATCTTCCATGTGGTCCCATCTGAGGTTGGGACCTCTGGAGACTAATCAAAGTAGTTAGACACACCATGCTGCATAAATCCAAGGAAGTTCTGTAAAAAGCAAGAGTGCTGTGTAATTCAGGATAAAACTCCAATGTAGTAAAAATGTGATTTCTGTGCAATATGAATTAATCAGGCATAATAAAAAATGCTCAATCTGTGAAATGCTTGAATAGGGAGGATGTGGAGAGGATGTTTCCATGTGAGAGAGTCTCGGACTAGAGGGCATAGCCTCAGAATGAAAGGATGCACCTTTAGAAAGGAGATGAAGAGGAATGTCTTTAGTCACAGGTTGGTGAATCTGTGGAATTCATTGCCACAGAAGGCTGTGGAGGCCAAGCCAATGGGTATTTTTAAACCGGAGATGGACTGATTCTTGATTAGTATGGGTGGCAGGGGTTATGGGAAGAAAGCAGGAGAATGGAGTTAGTGGGGAGAGATCGATCAACCATGATTGAATGGCGGAGTAGACTTGATGGGCTGAATGGCCTAATGCTGCTCCAATCACTTATCAACATGAATCTCTGCTTCGTTTTTAGTGATACCACTCAGCAGTTTCATTTTAAAATAGCCATTATGAAACTGACAGAATTGGGTGTAGTAGGCTAATGGATCTGAACCATTCTTTCCAGAGGTTACTGATTTCTATTATAAAATCGTCTCAGTATAAAAGTGATGTCAAATGTTGACTGATGTACCCTATTACTTGTTGCACAACTGGCTTAAGTTGCTTTGCCATAATTTGCACTTAAATATATAGAGTGCAGACAGCCCTCCTTCCTGCGACCTTTTCCCTAAAGATTTTGGTTCATTAAATGTCGTAGGAAATAGGAAGATTACGTTCATCCTCGAGGAGCATTGAGCCTGCACCTTTAGTTTATAGTTTAGTTTAGAGCTACAGCGCAGAAACAGGCCCGTCAGCTCACCGAGTCTTCGCCGACCAGTGATCCCTGCACACTGACACTATCCGACACACACTAAGGACAATTTGCATTTGTACCGAAGTCAATTAATCGGCAAACCTGAATGTCTTTGGAATGTGAGAGGAAATCGGAGAACCCGGAGAAAACCCGAGCAGGTCACAGGGAGAACGGACAAACTCCGTAGAGATCGGGATCGATCCCGGGTCACTGGTGCTGTAAGGCAGCAACTCTACCGCTGCACCGTTGTGCCGCCTTTTATTGAATTGGGTTTTAGATAATATCATCTCCATTGCTGCACAATTTGCCCCTCATGCCCTGCAACCTGTGCCACTCTTTATGTGAAGCTGTGCTTCCTAACTTCAGCCGGCTTGCTGAGCCTCTGTTGTCTGAATCACTTTTTTCACCTATTCCACTGCTAACAATGGCCTGTTTCCTTTACCATCGTCACTTTGTTGCATATCTTTCATTCATTTGTTCTATATCTCTCTATATCACTTTATTGATTTATTACGCATAGTATGGTGCAACACAACTGGAAATAAACCGATTCACGAACTGGGCGATGGGTGTGGTAAGACACAAGGGTCCCTTTTTTCTCTCTTGTTTTCTTTTTCTTCTCTCTTTTTTTTTCTTTTCTTTCTTTTTTTACAGTTTTATGGGTCTTTGTCTTTATTTTTCTTCAGACTATCACTTGTTCACCCCTGGACTGCCCATCTGCTTGTACTCTAGGGGTTTACACATCACCACTTCCTTCACTCTTTTCCTCTCTCGCTCTCTCTCTTTCTTGATCTACCTTTTTCTTGTTAAATTTAAAATAGAAGTTGTACACAAAACGTTTGTCATATGCCGTGGTTAATACTACTGTACACTGCTTCTAATAAATATACAAATAAAAAATAACATAAAAAATCTCTCTATATCACCGTCTATATCTCTCGTTTTCCTTTTCTCCAGAGATGCTGTCTGACCTGTTGAGGAACTCCAGCTTTTTGTGTCTATCTTCCTGGCTTCACCTCACTCTACTTGCTTTCCTTATCAAAGAGTAGGCCTTCTTGTTCTCAATTCCACCACCAGTGGGAATAGATTTCCTGTAACTGCCTTACAAGCTCCTTTCATCATTTTAAATACAGAGATTAAATAAATCCCTCCTCGAACAACCACTATCCATATGCTTGCATCAAGCTCATAAATTAATGTTTATTTCTCTCTGACCTTCTTCAAGGTTACAGCGGACTCAAAATAATATCTTCCTGCAATGTAGTCTCTCTCATACACTGAAACCTCTTAAAATAATTCAATTTACAGTTGATTTTTTTGTCCATGCACCAGATTTCAATGCTTTTCATCCTCCTTTTACTGCAGTTTATCCCATCTCAGTGTAGCCGTTCTGTACCTTTGTACTTCCCTTCACCCATCTACCGAGTCCCACGAGTATTGTGCGCAGTTCATTACTCGTGGGAAGGATGTGATTATGCGGGAAAGAAAATGTATGAATATATTACTTCTACTGGAGAAGGAATGATATGATGATACTGGGTGGACACTATTCTCCTTGGCACAAAGAAGTTTGAAGGTAGACCTGGGAAAGGTTTATAACATTATGAAGTTCATAGATAGATAATTACAGTTCCAAATACAAAGGGAGAATGTGCAAACTCTATACAGACAGCACCTGGGGTCAGGATTGAACCCATGCTGCTCTTCGAATTATGATTTCCCCAAACTCTCTTAAATTATGATTTCCCCAATCTTTCTCGACAGGGACTATTCTGTTAATCGACAAGGGCGGCTCGGAGGCGCAGTGGTAGAGTTGCTGCCTTACAGCGCCAGTGATCTGGGTTCGATCCTGACTACGGGTACTGTCTGTATGGAGTTTGTACGTTCTCTCCGTGACCTGTGTGGGTTTTGGAAAGACAAATGTTTATTAGGTACAGTCGACATGGCAGTGGACAAGGGATCAATTCTCACAAATTTTAGTGTATATTTTGAAGAAGTAACCAAGAGGAACAAAAGAGGCAGGGCCATAGGGGGCAGGACAGCCCAGACCATCACACAAAGCAACCTCCTTTTCCATTGACTCCATCTACACTTCACGCTGTCTCGGCAAGGCTGCCACTATAACCAAGGACCAGTCTCGCCCCGGCCACTCCCTCTTCTCTCCTCTCCCATCGGGGAAGAGGTGCAGAGGTGTGAAAAAGCACACCTTCAGATTCAGGGACAGTTTTCTCCCAGCTGATATCAGGCAACTGAACCATCCTACCAACATCTAGTCCTGACCTACCATCCACCTCATTGGAAACCCTTGGACTATCTTTAATCTGATATTACTGACCTTTTTCTAGCAGTAAACTTTATTCCCTTTATCCTGTATCTGTATCCTGGCTCATTTGTAACAGTGTATATTCTTTCTGCTGACTAGTTAACACGCAACATGCAACAACAAGCTTTTTACTGGTACCTCAGTACAAATGACAATAAACTAAACTAAACTAAACTAGATGTAGTCTATATGAACTTCATAAAGACCTTTGATAACGTTCTATACTTTAGGTAGGCTGTTCTGGAAGGTTAAATGGCTTCATGGTAAGAGGCAGGGCGTGGTGGTGGGAGGTGTTTTTTAGCATCAGAGCCCCGTGAGTAGTTGTCTACCTTCTGGGTCAGTGCTGGGCCATTGCTGTTTGTCATCTAAATCAACAACTGAGACGAGAATGTACAAGGCATTATTAGTAAGTTTGCAGACAACACTAAAATAGGTGGTATCGAAAACAGGGAAGAGGATTATCAAGAATTACAGCTGGTTCTTAATCAGCTGAGTAGTGGGCTGAGGATCAGGAATAGCTACTTCCCCACAGCCATCAGGCTATTAAACTCGGCTCGGACAAAACTCTGAACATTAATAACCCATTATATGTTATTTGCACTTTATCAGTTTATTTATTCATGTGTGTATATATTTATACAATGGTATATGGCCACACTGATCTGTCCTGTAGTCATCCCTACTATGTTCTGTTGTGCTGAAGCAAAGCAAGAATTTCATTGTCCTATCAGAGACACATGACAATAAACTCTCTTGAATCTTGAATCTTGAATCTTGGAACGGCAAATGGAGTCCTGAAGATATCACCTTTGCCTCAGAAAACAATGACCCAGGCCCTGGGGAAAAATCTGCACGATGCAAGGTGCATAAAGATGTCAGTGAAGTGTGATAACTGCGTATGGTTGGAGAGGAATTATCAACTTGGGATTGCATCTGTGCCAATTTCTATCCTTAAATTCCCAGACAAGAATTCAATTTTTTACAAGGTTTACAAAATTTGTTGGCCCCATTCCAAAACAGTGCTTTCCGCTTTCTGGTATAAGCTCACTCTCCTCCTGAAACAGCAGAATAACAATGAATTTCCAATATTGGTAAGACTTCTCCTCAGTTTTGCATGCAGGAAGCGGCCCACAAAGGGCCACACTAATGAACAGCGTATGCTCCAATGACGGGAGGAATTGGCAGTGTCCTCCATATCTGCACAGACTTGTGAAGAGAACTAAACACAGAAGGCAGCGTGCTTGTACATAGGGCACATGTAGCAGGACATTGTCAAGGAGGAGTTGCTACAATTACTCTGTCCTGTCTTAGTGCACGCACTTTAGGGAATGCTGCACTTCAACCAAATGCCTGCTTCCTTTTTTTTTTTTTTTTTGTTTATTTTATTAGAAGTTAATACAGTACAAAACAGTACAGTGGGACCTAATTTTAGGTGCCAACTATGTCATACCGTGATCCATTCTATGTACAACCTCTAGTTTTATGTTTTGAGAAGGAAGTAAGCAAGACAAGAAAAAGAAAACAATAGAAAGGGGAAAGAGAGGAAAAATTTATGGTAGAGAATAGAAAAACGTGAAGTGTGTATATAAAAAAAAGAAAAAGTGGAAAGTAGAAAGGAGAGAAGGCCCCTTAAAAGAGAAATTTTCAAATCTTTATTCGGAGATGTAGATCTAAAATGCCCGCTTCCAAAGGTGAAAACAATAAAGATGGAAGGTTCCTTCTTTTACTGTTTATTCTTACTTTAGTTCAGAGATACAGCACGGAAACAGGCCCTTCGGCCCACCGAGTCCACGCCAACCAGCGATCCCCGCACACTAATACTATCCTACACACACTAGGGACAATTTACATTTACACCAAGATACCCTGTTCCTGCTGTTTTGGGCTATAACGGCACCGCCGTCCCCCATGTCGTGTATCTGGGCCACTTCCAGCCTCCAAGAATCCTAAAACAAGGGTTCTGAGAGTGACCAAGGGAAGGTGAAGGCTGGAGGCCACAGGATCCTGGGGTTTGCCTGAATAAGGCACCGCTCATAATGACTGGAGCGTGGACTGGACTCGGAAAATGGTGCTAAAACATGGCACCTCTTGCATGCGGGCTCAGTAGACCATTTCTGTACTATTGCTGCACTACTAAATTTATTTTTAGTTTAGTTTAGAGATACAGCGCGGAAACAGGCCCTTTGGTCCACCGAGTCCACACTGACCAGCGATCCCCGCACATTAACACTATCCAACACACTAGGGACAATTTACATTAATACCAAGCCATTTAACCCAGCAACCTGTATGGTATTGCAATATTCTACTGGACTACTTGTAAGAAAATAATTTAACTGTGTATTTGTACATGTAACAATAAAGCACCATTGTACCATTGAGGATGACCCTGGCTTTGCTCATGTTATCTATACAGGTAAGGCTTATCTGAAGAAGGGTCTCGACCCCGAAACGTCACCCATTCCATCTATCCAGAGATGCTGCCTGTCCAGCTGAGTTACTCCAGAATTTTGTATCTATCCCTTATCTGACTTTGTACTTCACTCTGAACATCCAGGATCATTATATTGTTCTCTCCGCAAATGAGGATCGACAGTCGTATTGATGTTATTTTCACAGAAGCAAAACATCTGTCCATATGCTGGTACAGTAAGACTCCAAGATTGCGGACAGTGAGGAAAGCTATCAAAGTATCTTGGACAATGCAGCTCACCTCATCCATGCCACTGGTCAACCTGAGGAGCACCTTCAGCAACAGACTGGTTCCACCAAGATGCAGCACAGAATCCCACAAGAGATCCCTTTTCCCTCTAGCTATCAAACTGTACAACCTCTCCCCCTTCTGTTGTGGGTTAGAGTGAAAAGGTTTACAAGAATAATGCCTAGATTAGGGAGTATTATGAATTTATGAACTTATTAGCTACAGGGAGAGATTGACAGACTTGAAGTGTTTACTCTGGAGTGCCGAAGGCTGAGGGGAGACTTGAATAAGACATATACAATTATGAGAGGCATAGATAGGGTAGACAGTCTGAACCTTTTTCTCAGGATGGAAATACGAATTACTAGAGGACATAAGTTTAAAGTGAAAGGGGCAAAGTCTAAGGGAGATGAGCTAGGCAAGTGTTTTACACAGACGGTGGTGAGTGCCTGGAACTTGCTACAGGCATGGTGGAAGATGCAGATATGATGGTGGCATTTAAGAGACTTTGGATAGACACATGGATATGCAGAGAATGGAGGGGTATAGATTACATAGACAGATGTCATGGTTGGCATAGACATAGTCGGCTGAAGAGCCTATTGCTGATGATGATGATGTTACTTTATTGTCCCACATGCACACAGGTACAGTGAAATTCATTGTTTTGCAGTAAAATCATACCCTTGATAAGCACAATCATAGATAAGTACAAAAGTACAATGGTTGTAAAATAATAGTGGATTTCACCGAGACAGTAGATACAAAAAGTCGCAACATTTCTGGTGCCCACAAAGTTTAAGAGTTGATAAGAGCACAATCTTATCCTGGCCTTGAAGGCCCATTGTCATGGCAACACTAATCCTCTCCATCGGCCGCCATCATGAAAATGGTCCTTTCTCCAGCATCTGCCTTCGTCGCTGATTCCCTCCACCCTCCTCCCCGATTCTATTTTCTATGTTGGACACTGTACTTATATTTACTTCATTTGTCACCAGGACAAAATCATGAGAGGAATAGATTGGGCAGATGCACTGAGTCTCTTGCCCAGAAAGGGTGAATCGAGGACCAGAGGACATAGGGGAAGGTGAAGGGGAAAAGATTTAATATGAATCTGAGGGGTAACTTTTTCACACAAAGGGTGGTGGGTGTATGGAACAAGTTGCCAGAGGAGGTAGTGTGGCTGCGACTCTACCAAAGTTTAAGAAAGTTAGACAGGTACATGGATAGGACAGGTTTGGAGGGAAATGGACCAAACGCGGGCAGATGGGACTAGTGTAGCTGGGACATGTTGGCCGCTATGGGTAGGTTGGGCCAAAGGGCCTATTTCCACACTCTCTGACTCAATGACTCGAGATCATCAGCAAGCTGGTGCATGAGCACATAAAACCCACAAATCTTGGTGAGCAACTGGAGTTAACTCCCATTACAGTTTGATAATGCTGCATGAATGTTGAATTCACCCATTCAGATGAATTTCTAGAATTTAATGCTACTGAAGACCATATGCCAATGCAAGGAAAACAAACATATGTTGTGAATATTGAAGATCTTGGCACAGGAGACTCACTGGTTGTTCACACTCAGAAGATTGTTCCAATTATGATAGTATCTGTGAAGCCAAAGAACTTTCACTGCTCCTGAGTTATCAAAAGATTCAGTTGTTTACATAGGCAGTTGGATTAGTTTGGATGGATAGGGTCACACTATTTCCAAGTCCCTGTCTATGACAAGGTACTCATTCTGGTGGGATCCAGTTGACAGGATTTCATACACATGTGGGAAGCATCACATACAAATTTGATCTTGATGGCATGGTGAAGCAGCGCCAGATTCGCGGGTTCGATCCTGACTATGGGTGCTGTCTGTACGGAGTATGTGCTTTCGCCCCGTGACCTGCGTGGGTTTTCCCCGGGAGCTACAATTTCCTCCCACACTCCAACGACGTACGGGTTTGTAGGCTAATTGGCTTTGGTGAAATTGTTAATAGTCCCTAGTGTGTAAGATGGTGTTAGATAGTCTGGGATGATCGCTGGTCGGCGCGGACTTGGTGGGCCGAAGGGCCTGTTTCCGCATTGTCTAAATTCCAAATCTTAAACAATTTGCACTTCATAACTATCTAACTCGCTGTAAAGTAGGAAGGACATTCTGAATGAGATGTTTATGCTCCTTGTAGCATGCTTTATGTTTTGGAGTTTTTCAACCCATTTTACATTGAAAGGAGGCCATTTTTCAAAAGGCATTACCAAACAGAAGACCACAAGGTCTAAAATTGATTGATCTCAAAAAAATAGGCTGTTGAGAATATATTGCTCAATTATTCCTGGACTGGAAGTATATAAAATCTGTATTATGACCTTACCAAAATGATTTCAGTGAAATTTAATCTGCGCTGTTTACTGAGAGCACAAAACCATGGTAACAAACTGGTGCTGATTAAAATCTGTCCACAACTCTTATCTGAAGAACATAAGAAAAAATAAATAGAAGCGGAATTTTGCTATGCTACATCTCCTGCCTGCTCCACCATTCAATCAGATCACTGCTGCTCTTTTACCTCAATGTTACTTCCCTGCACTAATTCTATTTTGCTCAATTTCTTTTGCTCAATCTAAAATTGCTCACCAAAATTCAGCACCCTTTTGGTGAACTGATTCCTTCTCAGTTCTATGCTGAACGCTCAATGTCTTCAAAGACAGACACAAAAAGTTGGAGTAACTCAGCGGGTCAGACAGCATCTTTGGAGAGAAGGAATAGGTGACGTTTCGGGTCGAGGCCCTTCTTCGGTCTGACAGTGATTGTGTTTGACCTGCTGAGTTACTCCAGCTTCTTGTGTTTATCTTTGGTTTAAACCAGCATCTGACATTCCTTCCTCCACATAGAGTGCAATGTCTTCTATTGAGACTTGACACCTCATTCTAGATAGCCACAGCCAGATAAATCATTAGTTAGTGTCAAACGTTTTATGAATTGTGCAGACATCAATGAAGTCACCTCTCATTAAGGTCATAAGGAATATGAGTAGAATTAGGTCATTCGACCCATCAAGTCTACTCCACCATTCAATCATGGCTGATCTATCTCTCCCTCTCAACCCCATTCCACTGCCTTTTCCCCATAACCTCTGACACCCGTACTAATCAAGAATCTTTCTATCTCTGCCTTAAAAATATCCACTGACTTGGCCTCCACAACTTTCTGTGGCAAATAATTCCACAGGTTCACCACTTTCTGACTAAAGAAATTCCTCCTCATCTCCTTGCTAAAAGAACGTCCTTTAATTCTGAGGCTATGAGCTTTAGCCCTAGACTCTCCCACCAGTGGAAACATCCTCTCCACATCCACTCTATCCAAGCCTAAAATCATTCCTCTAAACTCCAGGCAGGATTGGCCTATTCCCTTTATCTCGCCTCACACAACAAGGCCAAACAACACACAGATTAAGTTGGAGAGCCTTCATTCTGTCACTCAGGTAGAATGCCAAATCTTCAACATAATATTGCCTGAGGAAGGGTCTCGACTCGAAACGTCACCTATTCCTTTTCTCGAGAGATGCTGCCTGACCCACTGAGTTACTCCAGCTTTTTGTGTCTATCATCAGTGTAAAGCAGCAACTGCAGTTCCCTCTTACATATAATATCCCAGTCCTTCTCTCAACAATCAATGGAAATTCATAGAATCGTAGAGCAAGGAAACAGGCCATTTGGCAAGATTCATCCATATAACTCTCCTATTGCCCACATGTTGCCCATGGCAATTCAAATATTCCTCAAGACATTTCTTAAATGCTGTCAATGACCCGGGGCGGCACGGTGGTGCAGTGGTAGAGCTGCTGCCTTACAGCGTCAGAGACCCGGGTTCAATCCTGACTACGGTGCTGTCTGTGTGGAGTTTGTACGTTCTCCCTCTGACCACTTGGGTTTCCTCTGAGTACTCTGGTACTCATCTTCCAAAGATGCACAGGGTTGTAGGTTACTTGTCCCTCGTGTGTAGGATAGAACTAATGAACGGGTGATCATTGCTCGGTGTGAACATGATGGGCCGAATGGCCTGTTCCCATGCTGTTTCTCGAAACTAAACTTAACTAAACCCAAGCTCACATTTTCTCAAAGGCAGTACATTCCAGTGCATTTGTAGCAAAATAACCTTCCTTGTACTTGAATCCTCCAATAAATGCCAACATTGGATCTGCTTTTTTAAGTGCCCCATGTTATCCTCCAGTATTTGTGAACAAGGACATTCAGAACCCTCTCATAATCAACAGAGGAGGTCAAAGGGGTTAATTAAGGGGAAGAAAGAGCATGAAAGAAAGCTTGCAGGGAATATAAAAACTGCCTCTAAAAGCTTCTTTAGATATGTAAAAAGGAAAAGATTAGTGAAGACAAATGTAGGTCCCTTACAATCAGAGACAGGTGAATTTATAAGCAGGTTTCACCCTGCTTGGGGGCACTGTCCTGTGTATGGCTGCCCAGCCAGCAGCTGTCTGTCTCTTCATCTTTTATTTTTTATTTTAGTTAGTTAAGTGTTTTGTTTGGAGGTCTAGACTTTTTTATGTGGGGGGGGGGGAGGGGGAAACTACCTTTCAGGGTCCCTACCTGGTCGGAGAGGCAGCTTTTCTCCGGGCTGCAGCTTCGACCCGTCCTCGCGGCCTACCAGCGGGCCTGGAGCGGCGTTTCCTGTCGGGGACTGCCCAGAACCTCGGCTTCGGCGGCGGCACAGCGCTGGAGCGCTATCGCGGAGCGGGCGATGCCTTGCCCGGGTCACCGCGCTGGAGCTGAGGATCGCTGGGGAAAACATCGCGGAGCTGCGGGACTGTGGAGCGACCAGCTGCAGGCGGTGGCGCTGAACTTTACACCGGGAGCCTGGGATCTCTAGATGAGATCGCCAGTTGTGGAGCTCCAACCGGCGCGGCCTTGTTGGCTTCAGAAGCCGCGGCCTCCAGTGCGGAAGCGGCTGTTCCAGGGTTCCCAGGCCGCTGGGAGGACTCTCTGAAGCAACATCACCCGGCGAGAACAGCCTGGAACATCGGGCCTCCGTAGAGGCAACTGTGGAGGCCTCAATGGGCCCGACTATGGGTGAACTGGGGTTGGGGACTGGACTTTGTGCCTTCCCTCATGGTGGGAGCCATTGTGGGGGGATGTTCTTTGTGTTTAAGACTCTTATTGGTGTTATGTCTGTATTCTTTTTTTGTGTGCTGCAAAATGGCAAAAAGCATTTCACTTCACTACACCTGGGTATATGTGAATGTGACTAATAAAATACCTTTGACCTTTGAAATGGTATGAAGCTGCATTTGAATGTGGTGGCGTCGCACCCTGCATGAAATGGTATGAAACTGCATTTGAATTTGGTGGCCTTGCACCCTGCTTGAAGTGGAATGAAACTGCACTTGAATTTGACGGCCTTGCACCCTGCTTGAAGTGGTATGAAACTGCACTGAATTTGGTGGTCTTGCACCCTGCTGAAAGTGGTAGGAAACTGCACTTGAATTTGGTGGCTTTGCATCCTGCTTGAAGTGGTAGGAAACTGCACTTGAATTTGGTGGCCTTGCACCCTGCTTGAAATGGTAGGAAAATGGATTTGAATTTGGTGGCCTTGCACCCTGCTTGAAATGGAATTTCAAGGAATAGCCCTGAGTCAACTGCCAGCCCACCAGCCGTGAGTGAGCTGCCAGCATATCAGGCTTGAGGGACTGAGCTGCCACCCCAAGAACCCATACCAGCGCTCCAGAAAGCCCCCCCACCGGCCATCAATATTGGAATTGGTGGAGAGGTGGAATATTGCGTCGGGGGACCAGCCCTCCCTAGTGAACATGGGACCCAACGGGTCCCACTTAGTTTAGTTTACAATATATATCAACAATTTAGACGAGGGAATTAATTCTCCGAGTTTGCGGATGACACAAAGCTGGGTGACAGTGTGAGCTATGATGAGGATGAATAAATGAATGAATGAATGAATGAATACGTTTATTGGCCAAGTATTCACATACAAGGAATTTGCCTTGGTGCTCCACCCGCAAGTGACAATATGACATACAGTGACAGTTAGGAATGTCACATAGAACATTAAACATTAATAATAAAACATTAATGATTAAACATGTGAATTAATTAAAATACCAGAGCAAAGGAGGCTACAGATTGTTGGTTGTTGTGTAGAGCTACTCAATGCCTTTCAGTCCCTTGCTATTTAATAATAAATCACCTTTTATTTTTTTCTACAAAGGAAGAATCCCTCACGTCTTCCACATAATATTCCATCCGACATCTTGTTAGCCCTTTGCTTAGCCTGTCCCCACCCCCCCTCCGAGTTTCCTCCTCATCCACTGTCATCCAGCTTTGTGATGTCAGCAATCCTGGATGTATTATACTTTATCTTCTCGTCCAAGTCATGGTGAATAGCTGGAGCCCCATCACCAACCCCTGTGGCACGCCATAACTCTTTATTTTTATAACCCTTTTATAACCCTTTTTATAAGGGTATATATAACCCTTTTTGAAAAAACCTTTAAAAAAATCAACCCTTTTTATTTCCTATTCTCAGTTTTCCATCCATTAGCCAATACCATGGCACACCTGAATCTCTTGCCCAGAGTAGGGGAATCAAGAACCAGAGGGCATAGATTTAAGGTGAAGGGGGAAAGGTTTTATAGGAATCTGAGGGGTAACCTTTTTACACATTGGGTGGTGGGTGTATGGAACAAGCTGCCGGAGAAGTTAGTTGAGCAAGGGACTATCACAACGTTTAAGAAGCAATTAGACAGGTGCATAGATAGGTAAGGTCTAGAGGGATATGGGCCAAAGCAGATAGGTGGGACTAGTGTGGATGGGACATGTTGGTTGGTGTGGGCAAGTTGGGCTAAAAGCCTGTTTCCACGCTATGACCAGTATATTGTCCCCAATGCCAATCACCCCAACTCTTTACTTCCATTTTATTGAAAGCCTTGTCAAAATTCCACCACACCAAATCCATTGATGTTATCCATGCTGTTATCCACGCTGCTTTCCACAACCCCTAAAAAAATCTCCAAATGATATGAAAAATGCAGCTTTCCATTCAGAAATCTGACTCTGATTTGACTCTGGCTTCATTGACTTTGTCCAATCTTATTATTGGAAAGTGACCCGCTATCTTTTCCTTAATAATACTTTTCATTATTTCTCCACTAAACTGATATAATGTCTCGGTCTTTCGAGACCCACATTAATCTTTGTAATCTTTTCCTTTTTTACGTATATCTTACGTATTCTCATCATCTATTTTCATCGTCCTCTCTTGTCTCCTCTCCCTTTTGCTTTTCCGCTCAGTCTGCTCTGAGTGTTTGCAATTCTCCAGCTTTCTGCTTTTGCTGCCAGCATTCTTTTTCTTTGATCCAATGCTATCTTTATATTTGATTGGTAGCCATGGCTGAATCACCTTTCATGTTTTTATTTATTTGCCCAAAGGGATATATATCACTTGTAAACTCTTTATTATATATTTTTGAAGTTATTTGTTGTCAAACATTTCCTTGCTGCCCCCACCACACCAACTTCACACCTGATGCCTCCTTAACTTCAATCTTATCATTACTCTTTCTCACTGCAAGTGATTTGGCCTGTTCCATTGTGGCGCAGTGGTAGAGTTGCTACCTTAATTATGCCCCTGTCCCACTTAGGAAACCTGAACGGAAACCTCTGGAGACTTTGCGCCCCACCCAAGGTTTCCGTGCAGTTCCCGGAGGTTGCAGGTGGTTGCCGGAGGTTGCAGGTAGTGGAAGCAGGTAGGGAGACTGACAAAAACCTCCGGGAACCGCACGGAAACCTTGGGTGGGGCACAAATTCTCCAGAGGTTTCCGTTCAGGTTTCCTAAGTGGGACAGGGGCATTACAGCCCTTGCAACACCGAAGACCCGGGTTCGATCCCAACTACGGGTGCTTCTCTGTACGGAGTCTGTACGTTCTCCCCGTGCCCGCGTGGGTTTTCTCCGAGATTTTCGGTTTCCTCCCACACTCCAAGCACGTACAGGTTTGTAGGTTAATTGGCTTGGTGTATGTGTAAATTGTCCCTAGTGTGTGCAGGATAGTGTTAATGTGTGTAGTGCGGACTCGGTGGGTCAAAGGGCCTGTATCTCTAAACTAAACTAAACTAAACATTGCTGACACCTCATCGTACTGACCTGTAAAATCATCTCTAACATATTCCATGAACTGACTCACCACACCATAACTACTAACTAAGTTATCCAGTCCATACCCAGATTCAAACACACCATAATAATTGTATTAGACAAAATTGCTGGAGAAACTCAACGGGTGCAGCAGCATCTATGGAGCGAAGGAAATAGGCAACGTTTCGGGGCGAAACCCCTGGGTTTCGGCCCGAAACGTTGCCTATTTCCTTCGCTCCATAGATGCTGCTGCACCCGCTAAATTTCTCCAGCATTTTTGTCTACCTTCGATTTTCCAGCAACTGCAGTTCCTTCTTAAATAATAATTGTATTACTCTAGATAAATGCAACTAAATTGTCATTAATATCTGTGGGCCAGAAGTTAACTCCACCAATGTTTTCTGCCCCTTGTTTGTTCTTAGATCCACCGCTATTGATTCTACTTCTCGCTTTACTGAGCCAAGGTCCATCTTTGCTGACATTATCCCGTGCTGCCTCTGCAATCAGCTGTATCCTTTAAACATAAAAATGTAGAAAATAGGTGCAGGAGTAGGCCAATCAGCCCTTCAAGCCTACACCGCCATTCAATATGATCATGGCTGAAAAGCCCGTCACTCCCTTCTTCCCATGAATTGAGACCATACCTCCCACATCAACCTTTAAACATCATCTGATCTTCTTCAGTTTCAGTTTAGTATAATTGTCACGTGCAACGAGGTACAGTGAAAAGCTTTTGTTGCGCGCTATCCAGTCAGCGGAAAGACAGTACATGATTACAATCGAGCCATTTACAGTGTATAGACACTTGATAAGGGAGTAACATTTAGTGCAAGGTAAAGCCAGCAAAGTCTGATCAAGGATAGTCTGAGGGTCACTAAAGAGGTAGATAGTAGTTCAGCACTGCTCTCTGGTTGCAGAAGGATGATTCAGTTGCCTGATAACAGCTGGGAAGAAACTGTCCCTGAATCTGGAGGTGTGTGTTTTCATACTTCTATACCTTTTTCCCGATTGGAGAGGGGAGAAGGGGGAGTGGCCAGGGTGTGACTCTATTATGCTGCTGGCCTTGCCGTGGCAGCATGAGGTATAAATGGAGTCAATAGAAGGGAGGTCGGTGTGTGTGATGGTCTGGGCTGCGTCCACAATTCGCCGCAATTTCTTGTGGGATGCGATTACCTGACCCTATATAAACGTTTTTGACTCGGGTTGTACCTCAAATAATCAAGTGTAATCTATTGCTTATGCATTTTGTCTCTGTGTCCTAAATGTTCAATATCCTGAATATTTAATTCCCAGCTATGGTCACTTTGCAAACATGTCTCTGTAATGATTATTAGATTGTGTCTATTCACTTCTATCTGTTCTATTAGTCCACGTCCCTTATTACTATTGCTGTGTGCATTCAGGTAAAGCGCAATTTCATCTTTGTATTATTTTTCCCCGCTCTGACTCTAATCAGCCATGCCTGTATGTTCAAAAGGGAACTGCAGATGCTGGAATATCGAAGGTACCCCCCATCAGTCCTCCCACCCTCCCATCCGCCCGCCCTCGGGCTCCTCCTCCTCCTCCCCTTTTCCTTCTTTCTCCCCCCCCCCACCCCCCATCAGTCCCTGTAAAGACTCCATCCCCTACTCCCAATTCCTCCGCCTACGCCGCATCTGTTCCCAGGATGAGACATTCCATACCAGGGCATCGGAAATGTCCTCGTTCTTCAGGGAACGGGGATTCCCCTCCGCCACCATAGATGAGGCTCACACCAGGGTCTCATCCATACCCCGTAACACTGCTCTCTCTCCCCATCCCCGCACTTGCAACAAGGGCAGAGTCCCTCTGGTCCTCACCTTTCACCCCACCAGCCGGCAAATACAACATATAATCCTCCGCCATTTCCGCCACCTCCAACGTGACCCCACCACTCGCCACATCTTCCCATCTCTCCCCATGTCTGCCTTCCGCAAAGACCGCTCCCTCCACAACTCCCTCGTCAATTCTTCCCTTCCCTCCCGCACCACCCCCTCCCCGGGCACTTTCCGTTGCAACCGCAAGAAATGCAACACCTGTCCCTTCACCTCCCCCCTCGACTCCATTCAAGGACCCAAGCAGTCGTTCCAGGTGCGACAAAGGTTCACCTGTATCTCCTCCAACCTCATCTACTGCATCCGCTGCTCTAGATGTCAGCTGATTTACATCGGGGAGACCAAGCGTAGGTTGGGCGATCGTTTCGCCGAACACCTCCGCTCAGTCCGCCATAACCTACCTGAACTCCCGGTGGCTCAGCACTTCAACTCCCCCTCCCATTCCCAATCCAACCTCTCTGTCCTGGGTCTCCTCCATTGCCAGAGTGAGCAACAGCGGAAATTGGAGGAACAGCACCTCATATTCCGTCTGGGGACCTTGCGTCCGTATGGCATTAACATTGAATTCTTCCAATTTTGCTAGCCCTTGCTGTCTCCTTCCCTTCCTTAACCCTCTAGCTGTCTCCTCCCACCCTCCCATCCGTCCGCCCTCGGGCTCCTCCTCCTCCTCCCCTTTTCCTTCTTTCTCCCCCCCCCCCACCCCCCATCAGTCTGAAGAAGGGTTTCGGCCCGAAACGTCGCCTATTTCCTTCGCTCCATAGATGCTGCTGCACCCGCTGATTTTCCCCAGCAATTTTGTGTACCAGCCATGCCTGTATGTTCTCTCGCTTCCTGCCAGACTTTAGTTATCATCCATTAACCCATCTTACACCAACAACATGTGCTTTCTCATGAATTTACAAAGTGTTTCGTCACCAGGAACCACATCTACAATTTAGTTTTAACGAGAGGTGAACAGTCCTGGCTGTTTGACTTTGTTTTAGAAAAGCAGAATGGAAACAGGCCCTTTGGCCCATCGAGTCCACATCGACTATCGATCATCCATTCACACTAGTTCTACATTATCCCACTTTTTGCATCCAATCCCTACACACCAGGGCCAATTTACAGAAGCCAATTAACCCCTCAGACCCGCACGCCTTTGGAATGTGGGTGGAAACCAGAGCAACCATCCCATGCGGTCACAGGGAAAACGTGCAAACTCCACTCAGACAGCACCTGAGGTCAGGATCTGATCCGGGTCTCAGGCACTGTGAGGCAGCGGCTCTGCCCACTGTGATGCTGGGAGAGTTACTGCCTCTGGAACCAGCTCGATATTTGTAAAGCCTGTCCCTATGAAACTGCCCCTGCTTCCAATGAATTGGAGACCATTACACCCACCTCAAACTTTCAACTGGTATCCAGTCAGACCAACTGGTCCGAAGAAGGATCTCTATCCGAAAAGTCACCCATTCCTTCTCTCCAGTGATGCTGCCTGTCCCACTGAGTTACTTCAGCATTGTGTGTCTCTATCCAGTCATCTGTTCTGCTTGACACTTTTCCCACAATTTTTGGCTTGGGTTGTAATCCAAAGATCATCACCCTTTG
>NC_045988.1:24749065-24804065 GCF_010909765.2 Amblyraja radiata
CTGAAATCAAAGATTAAGTCTGTCTCCTAGATTAGCAGAGGGCACCTGAGCTTACACCCTCACACCCCTCCTCCACTGCCTGCCCACAGTCATCACCTGGTCCTATGACAGATATAGGAGCAGAATTAGGCCATTCGATCAGGGCTGATCCATTTTCCCCTCTCATCCCCACACTCCTGCCTTCACGCCATAACCTTTGCTCCTGGTGTTGGACAACACCAGTGGGAAATGTGATTCATGTTCACTCAGTTTTGGAGACGTCTGTGTTGCCGGAAAGGTCAGTGTTTGTTGTCAAATCGAACGACCCTTGAGAGAACGTGTTGCTTTCTTGAACTGCTGCTGCCCTTCTGGCGACAGAACTTCACAGTAATGTTGTGGAGGAAGACGAGCATTTAGACCTAATTACACTGAAAGACCAGTAATAAATGTGTCTGCCAGGTTGATGTGTGACCTGGAAGGGAAGCTGCAGGCGGTGGTGTTAACCATAAACCTGCTGCTGTGCATTCTGTGGATGGCAGAGGGACAATATTTTGGGGTGGCACAGTTGCTGCCTTACATCGCCAGAGACCCGGGTTCGATCCTGACTACGGGTGTTGTCTGTATGGAGTTAATATGTCCTCCCTGTGACCTGCGTGTGTTTTCTCTGGGTGATCCGATTTCTTCCTACACTCCAAAGACCTACAGGTTTGTATGTTAATTGTCTTCTGTACATTGTCCCTTGTGTTGGATAGAACTCGTGTACGGGGATTGCTGGTTGGTGTGGACTTGGTGGGCCGAAGGGCCTGTTCCCACGCTGTTAGTCAAAACTAAACTAAACTAAATTCACAGAGTAGGAAATAACAATAGACAATAGACAATAGGTGCAGGAGTAGGCCATTCGGCCCTTCGAGCCAGCACCGCCATTTAATGTGATCATGACTGATCATCCCCAATCAGTACCCCGTTCCTGCCTTCTCCCCATATCCCCTGACTCCGCTATTTTTAAGAGCCCTATCTAGCTCTCTCTTGAAAGCATCCAGAGAACCTGCCTCCACCGCCCTCTGAAGGCAGAGAATTCCACAGACTTGCAACTCTCTGTGAGAAAAAATGTTTCCTCCTCTCTGTTCTAAATGGCTTACCCCTTATTCTTAAACTGTGGCCCCTGGTTCTGGGCTTCCACAACATCGGGAACATGTTTCCTGCCGGTAGCATGTCCAAACCCTTAACAATCTTATATGTTTCAATAAGAATCCTCTCATCCTTCTAAACTCCAGAGTGTACAAGCCCAGCTATTCCATTCTCTCAGCATATGACAGGCTCACCATCCCGGACATCACTTAACGGACACAAGCCTTTTGCTAACTGGGAGGAACCAAGTCATCCACGATCAGTGACATCCTCCTCCCACCCGCTTCCATGTTCCACTTGTGCTATTCCTGAGAATTAGCAATACTTATAAAAATGTATCGATGATTTACAATAACTGTAGACAAGGGAGGAATTCAAAGCAAATTTCCCACGATGAATAGTCCTTTTATGAAGTGTTATTAATGCAACTCATTTCAGAGCTAAATGGGCGAATTCTGGGTTGTGATTGTGTCCTGATGGAATGAAATAGAACTCCATTATTTCAATGGGAAACAGCTGTTGTCTGATGAACAGCATATGTTTCCATTACGGCAGCTTCATCATCGTATCTTACTCCACTAATGAACCAATGGCTCCTCCTGCTAAAGGGACTTTCACTGCAAGTTTTTTCTCTCTCCCCCTGTGCCGTTAATTCCACCTGCCGCTCACGCACACAGTACTCACCAGCGCGCCCGCTTACCAGCAATTCCCGTGCCAGCCGTGACCCGTGGTAAGGCAACCAGCCAAGATTCAATTTAGTTTAGTTAGTTAAGAGGTACAGCATGGAAACAGGCCCATCAGCCCACCGAGTCCGCACCGACCAGTGATTCCCTGCACGCACTAGTGACAATCTTACACTTAAGCCAATTAACCTGCAAACCTGTACGTCTTTGGAGTGTGGGAGGGAACCGAAGATCTCAGAGCAAACCGCCGTTTCGACCCGTCCTCGCGGCCTACCAAAGTTCAAAGTACAAAGTTCAAAGTTCAAATTTATTAGTCACATAGACCTAGATGTAGTGAAATTCTTTTTGCCAATGCAGCACATAAAAAAAGAATACAAACATGACAATAATAAATAGCTTTAACATAAAAACATCCCCCCACAATGGTTCCCATTATGGGGGAAGGCACAAAGTCCAGTCCCATCCCCAATGTCCACCCATAGTCGGGCCTATTGAGGCCTCCACAGTTGCCTCTACGGAGGCCCGATGTTCCAGGCCGTCCTCGCCGGGTGATGATGTTCCGGCGTCGGGAGAGTCCTCTCAGCGGCCTGGGTACCCTGGAACGGCCGCCTCCCTACTCGAGACCGTGGCTTCCGGAGCCGACAAGGCCGCGCCGAATGGAGCTCAACTGGCGATCTCGTCGCGAGATCCCAGGCTCCCGATGTAAAGTTCAGCGCCGCCGCCCGCAGCTCCGCGATGTTTTTAAAGCCGGTCCCAGCTCACCGGAGTTCCAGCGCGGCGACTCAGGCAAGGCACCGCCCGCCCCGCAATGGCGCTCCAGCGCTGCACCGCCGTCCTCAGACCCGCAGCCCCGCTGCATCTCAGACCAGGTAGGGACCCTGAAAATTAGTTTCCCCCTTCCCCCCCCACACATAAAAAGCTAGAACTCCTGAAAACAAAACACTAAACTAACTAAAAATAAGAAAAAACAGATGAAAAACAGACAGCTGCAGGCTAGGCAGCCATACCCCCTACAGGTCGGCGCCAGCGGGCCTGGAGCGGCGTTTCCTGTCGGGGACGGCCCAGAACCTCGGCTTCGGCAGCGGCACAGCGCTGGAGCACTATTGCGGAGTGGGCGATGCCCTACCCGGGTCGCCGCGCTGGAACTCCAGTGAGCTGAGCCCGCCGATAAAAACATCGCGGAGCTGCGGGTCTGAGGAGCGGCCAACTGCGGGTGGCGGCGCTGACTTTTCATCGGGAGCCTGGGATCTCTCAGCGAGATCACCAGTTGTGGAGCTCCATCCGGCGCGGCCTTGTTGGCTTCGGAAGCCGCGGCCTCCAGTATGGAAGCGGTCGTTCCAGGTGTCCCAAGCCGCTGTGAGGATTCTCCCGACGCCGGAGCACCATCACCCGGCGAAAACGGCCTGGAACATCGGGCCTCCATGGAGGCAACTGTGGAGGCCTCAATAGGCCCGACTATGGGTGAACTGGGTATGGGGACTGGACATTGTGCCTTCCCTCATAATGGGAACCATTGTGGGGGGATGTTTTTATGTTTAAATGTCTTTATTACTGTTATGTCTGTATTCTTTCTTTATGTGCTGCATGGCAAGAAGCATTTCACTACACCTAGGTGTATGTGATAAATAAAATAACCTTTGCACCTTTGAAAACCCATGAGGTCACGGGGAGAACGTACAAACTCTGTACAGACAGCACCCGTAGTTGAGGTCAAACCCGGGTCTCTGGCGCTGCAAGCGCTGTAAGGCAGCAACTCTACCGCTGCGCCACCGTGCCACGCATTCAGTGTTGTCTATTTACCTGAAGTGATAGTCAATGATTTATTATTTTCAATCCCCACAACTGATTCTAGCATGAGAAAGGGATCACTTACCATTTTTTCATGGAATTTATATTCCTCTAAATCCCCAAAGCAAGATATCTCATGAAAGTATGCATTTTCGAGGAAAGTTATTTCTCTTCAAATAGTCAGCTCATATTTAATAGTCACAGAAGCATTTGTTTCTCTTTAGACGTTAGACTTTAGAGATACAGCGTGGCGGGCAAAAGGTATAGAAGTGTGAAAACGCACACCTCCAGATTCAGGGACAGTTTCTTCCCAACTGTTATCAGGCAACTGAATCATCCTACCACAACCAGAGAGCAGTGCTGAACTACTATCTACCTCATTGGTGACCCTCAGGCTACCTTTGATCAGAATTTACTGGCTTTACCTTGCACTAAACGTTATTCCCTTGTCGTTTATCTACTGTATACACTGTAAATGGCTCGATTTTAATCCACTGGCAGGTTAGCACGCACCATTGTACCTTGGTACATGTGACAATAAACTAAACAGAACTGAAACAGGCCTATCGGCCCACTGAGTCCACACCAACCAGTGATCACCTTGTACACTAGCACTATCCTACAAGCTGTAAGCCTATCCTTAATATGGGCAGCAGACAGGCACAGCTGGTTGAGCTGTAACCTCACAGCGGTAGAGACCCAGTTTCATTCCAGGCCTTTTTTGCTGTCTGTGCAGAGTTTGCACGTTCCCCTCATTTGTATCATTTAAAAATAAATTGGATAGGTATATGGATGGGAAAAGAATGGAGGGTTATGGTCTGAGTGCAGGTAGATGGGACTAGGTGAGAGTAAGTGTTTCAGCACGGACTAGAAGGGCCGAGATGGCTTGTTTCCGTGCTGTAATTGTTATATGGTTTTATGGTTATATGACTGTGTGGGTTTCATCCAGGTGCTCTAGATTCCTCCCATATCCCGAGCACCTGCAGGTTTATAGGTTAATAGGCCCTTTGTAAAAATAGCCCCTAAAGTGTCGGTCGTGGATGAGAAAATGTGATAAGTTAGAACTATGCAAACGTGTGGTCAAAGGTCGGCATGGACTCAATGGGCCGAAGGGCATATTTCGCTGAACTAAACTAAACTAAACATTTGGAGTTATTACATTCAGGCAGAATGGCCATTCAAAATACTTTAGTATTAAATTATTTCTAAATAGGTCATGGATGCCAACTATTATTGCCAAAAGGACACAAAGTGCTGGAGTAATTCAGCGGGTCAGGCAGCATCTCTGCAGAACATGGACAGGTGATGTTTTGGGTTGAGACCCTTCTTCAGATGTCTTGACTCGAAACTTCACCTATTCATGTTCTCCGGAGATGCTGCCTGACCCATTGAGTTACTCCAGCACTTTATGTGTATTAATCAGCATCTGCAATCCTTTGTTTAGCTTGGTTTAGAGATACAGCGTGGAGACAACCCTTCGCCCCACCGAGTCCACGCCAAACATCGATCACCCTGTACACTAGCACTATCGTACACACTAGGGACAATTTACAATTTACAGAAGCCAATTAACCTGCAAACCCACATGGTCACAGGGAGAACGTACAAACTCTGCACAGACAGCACCCGTAGTCAGGAACGAACCTGGGTCTCTGGCACTGTGAGGCAGCAACTCTACCACTGTGCCACCGAGTCAACCTGGTTTCACTCCAGACAACTCATTTTCACACCTTACCCTTCCATATCTCTGTGTCTCCCTCTCTCCTGACTCTCAGTCTGAAGAAGGGTCTCGATGTGAAACGTCACCCATTCCTTCCATCCAGAGATGCTGCCTGTCCCGCTGAGTTACTCCAGCATTTTGTGTCTGTCTTCAGCAGAACTCCATCTTTCCATTACATGATCTTGATCAGAGCGTTGACCTCCCATTGACCTTCCAGGGTCAGATCTCCCGCAGAAGCTTCATCCAGGTTAGGGAGAGTATTATTTTGCTGAGCGCGGCCTGTATCGCGGTGATTGGCCTCATCAGCAACAACGATGAGTCGGCCTACAGGGAGGAGGTCCAGCACTTAGCAGCATGGTGCGCTGACAACAACCTGGCCCTTAACTCCAAGAAGACCAAGGAGTTCATTGTAGACTTCAGGAAGTCCAGGGGCGGCACGCACACCCCCATCCACATTAACGGGACGGAGATGGAACGTGTTTCTAGCTTCAGGTTCCTGGGAGTCAACATCTCCGATGACCTCTCTTGGACCCACAATACCTCAACTCTGATCAAGAAGGCTCACCAGCGTCTCTTCTTCCTGAGGAGACTGAAGAAGGTCCATCTGTCTCCTCAGATCCTGGTGAACTTCTACCGCTGCACCATCGAGAGCATCCTTACCAACTGCATCACAGTATGGTATGGCAACTGCTCTGTCTCCGACCGGAAGGCATTGCAGAGGGTGGTGAAAATTGCCCAACGCATCACCGGTTCCTCGCTCCCCTCCATTGAGTCTGTCCAAAGCAAGCGTTGTCTGCGGAGGGCGCTCAGCATCGCCAAGAACTGCTCTCACCCCAACCATGGACTGTTTACCCTCCTACCATCCGGGAGGCGCTACAGGTCTCTCCGTTGCCGAACCAGCAGGTCCAGGAACAGCTTCTTCCCTGCGGCTGTCACTCTACTCAACAACGTACCTCGGTGACTGCCAATCACCCCCCCCGGACACTTATTATTATTTATTCAAATCATTTGCTATGTCGCTCTTCCAGGGAGATGCTAAATGCATTTCGTTGTCTCTGTACTGTACACTGACAATGACAATTAAAATTGAATCTGAATCTGAAGTACCCTGACCATTTGATTTGTGAGCTCACTGATGGTTTAAAGGAGAACTACCCCACTGACAAATCTGGTGCCCATGGAGACAGATGTTATAGTCAGAACTGATCAATCTGTCCAAACATAGATGGAGTTTGAGAAAACCTAGATTCTTAAAATCTCCAGAAAGACAAGAGAATCGAACTGAGCAGCACGGTGGCGCGGTGGTAGAGTTGCTGCCTTACAGCACTTGCAGCGCCGGAGACCCGGGTTCGATCCCGACTACAGGTGCTGTCTGTACAGAGCTTTACGTTCTCCCCGTGACCGCGTGGGTTTTCTTCGAGATCTTCTGTTTCCTCCCACATTCCAAAGACGTACAGTACATCGTGTGTCTATAGGATGGTCATCCAGAAGAACAGCTTTTGTTATGTGTCATTGGTTGACGTTTCTCAAAGCCAAATTTCTCATGCAGTGAAGAACTTTATGTCAAACATTTTCATGGACATTTTAACAAAGCATTTTCCTTTAAACATGTTAAACACATTATTAAAACAAAGCACATGCTCTCTTATACATCGGCGAGACCAAACGTAGTCCGGGAGATTGTTTTGCTGAACACCTTCACTCAGTCCGCCTGGACCTACCTGATCTCCCGGTTACCAAACACTTTAATTCTCCTGTTTAAGAAGGAACTGCAGATGCTGGAAAATCAAAGGTAAACAAAAGTGCTGGAGAAACTCAGCGGGTGCAGCAGCATCTATGGAGCGAAGGAAATAGGCCTTATTTCCTATTCCTATCTCTTAAAGCCTATTTCCTTCGTTCCACAGATGCTGCTGCACCCGCTGAGTTTCTCCAGCACTTTTGTCTACCTTTAATTCTCCTTCCCATTCCAACACTGACCTTTCTGTCCTCGGCATCCCCCATTGTCAGGTACAACCCAGTGGTATGAATATTAATTTCTCTGGCTTCAAGTAAGCTCAGTATTCCCTCTCTCTCCGTCCCTTCCCCACCCAAGTTGCACCAGCTTCTCGTTTTTACCCAAGAAACAGTCTGTTTCCTTTATCATCATCACTTTTGTGCATCTTTCATTCATTGCTCTTCATCTCTCCACATCACCGTCTGTATCTCTCATTTCCCTTTCCCCTGACTATTCTGAAGAAGAGATGCTGCCTGTCCCGCTGAGTTTCTTCAGCTATTTGTGTATATCTTCGATCTGAAGGGCCTGTCCCACATACGCGACTTTTTCGGCGACTGCCGGTACCCATCATAGGTCATTGCAGGTCGCCGAAAATGTTCAACATGTTGAAAATCCAGCGTCGACCAGAACAAGGTACGACTCTTTGGGCGACTACTCACGACCATACAGGCTTCACCCCGCGACATGTCGCCAGAGTGTCGCCTGTATGGTCATGAGTAGTCTTCTAGTCACCCAAAGAGTCATAGCGTCTTTCTGGTCGCCGCTGAATTTTCAACAATTTTCGGCGACCTATGACGGGTGCCGGCAGTCGCTGATCCTACACAAGGAAGTGATTGTCAAATTGGGAGAACAGCGCATGGTATGACTGGCACTCCTTCATTCATTCATTCATCATCGTTGAAAACATCGTGACACAGTGGTGCTGGTTACCAATGGGAAGGATGACGGATGCACCACACATCTCTGACCTCCAGTTCCTGTGGACTTCCGCCACTGGAAGTACAGGATTTTGGTGCGTGTGCTTTATCATCATTCCTTACAATGCTACGTATGACAGTGATCGCAACTTCTGCTGAAGTGTGGATGGCCGTTGGCTCGCCAGAAGCTCATCCGCCCTTTGAAAGGTCTTGTTTTTGGTCCAGCTGTGGGTCCACAAGCCCCTCCTCACCTGGCAAACCAGGTGGGGAATTACATGGTACCCGTGGCGGGGGGAACTCCCCCCAACTCCTGAAGATAGATAATATACATCATGAACATCAGTGGTCCACAAAATCATGAAGTCATGCCAAAAAGACAATTAGTCAAGGATGCAAAACATGAATCTGCAAACTCTAATATTCCCTCTCTTATGCAGTTAGTTAAGATGTTGGTGAGGCTGCATTTGGAGTATCATGTTCAGTTCTAGGCATCTTGTTGTAGGAAAGATGGTGTCAAGCTGGAATGGGTGCATAGATTCACCAGGACTCGAGGACCTGAGCTATACAGAGGGGTTGAGGATGCTGTTACTCTAAACCTTGGATTGCAGGAGGATGAGGTGGTTCTTATAGATGTGTACAAAATCATAAGGTGAATAAATAGGGTAGACACAGAGTCTCTTGCCCAGAGTAGGGGAATCGAGATCCAAAGGACATAGGTTTAAGGTGAGGGAGGAAAGATTTAATAGGAATCTAACGACTTTTTCACACAAAGGGAGGTGGATGCATGGAGCATGCTGCCAAAATAGGTAGTTGAGGCTGGTATTATTGCAATTTTTAAGAAGTATTTAGATACATGGATAGCATAGGTTTACAGGGTTATGAGCCAAACACAGGCAGTCTAGCTGGGACTAGTGTAGCTGGGACATGTTGGTCGGTGTGGGCAAGTTGGGCTGAAGGGGCTGTTTCCACACTGTATCACTCTCTGCCGCTATGTCTCTATACAGCAATAATATATTTGAGAAGACAATCAAAACATTATTTCCTGAGGTTTAAGAAGGAACTGCAGATGCTGGAAAATCGAAGGTAGACAAAAATGCTGGAGAAACTCAGCGGGTGCAGGTTTGGAGCGAAGGAAATAGGCAACGTTTCGGGCCAAAACCCTTCTTCAGACTGATGACATTATTTCCTGAGGTGATGTTTTTCATTAATTTTTATTTGTTTTCCAATTGTGTTTGTGTTTTTACACAATCTTTTTCTTTCATTGATTGACAGAATGTTCCAAAAACTTATCTATAATTTATGTTTCGTGTGTTGGCTGAATCTATGTGTCTGTGATCTTGTTGCAAGCCTCTGCATATGACAATAAACTCAACTTGATTTGACCTGACTTGAGTCCAGGGGGAGAGAATAGTTGAGACTGCAGATTGTATGTGGTTTAGTTTAGTTTAGAGATACACTGCGGACACAGGCCCTTCGGCCAACTATGCTGACCAGTGATCACCCCATACACTACCACTATCGAACACACTAGGGAAATTTTACAATTTTTACAATTTTACAATTTTAGCTAAACCTATTGACCGACAAACCTGCACGTATTTGGAGTGTGGGAGGCAGCCAAAAATCTCAGAGAAAACCCACATGGTTACAATGAGAATGTACAAACTCCATACAGACAGCACTCGTAGTCAGGATCGAACCCGGGTCTCTGGCACTGTAGGGCAACAACTCTCCCGTTGCGCCACCACGCCACCCACAGTTGTAAATTGTAAATTGTCCCAGGTGTGTAGGATAGTGGTCAGTGTTGGCATGGTGGGCCGGAGGGACAGAGGGCCTGTTTCCATGCTGTATCTCTAAACTCAACTTAAAACTAAGGCGTAAGAAAGGGATGGTTTCTTGGAAAAAAGAGACTACACACATACGTAACAGGTGACGTACTAACAGGTATGTTAGTAAACTCACACTTACGTGAACAAACCTGAACAGTCCCTGGTGCAACCAAGGCAATTTGTGATTTTCACAACACTGTCCGATCACTCAAGCTTCCGTTGGAAACAAGCTGGCAATGGCGGCGGTGCTTACCCAGAAGGCCACGCGGTGCAGAAAGTGCCCTGGACACAGCTGGACACCGCCAAGACAGTTAATCCTCTCTCTGTGAGTTATTTCAGGCAGGGTATGGGGATGGTGATTCCAACTTACGTAATATCTGACTACGTAAGGGTTCATGGAAAGTAATTCTTACGATCAGCCATGATCACAATGAATGGCCGTGCTGGCTCAAAGGGCCGAATGGCCTCCTCCTGCACCTATTTTCCATGTTTCTATGTACATCGGGGACAGCTTGTATATGGGTGGAAAATGTTTAGGAAGGAACTGCAGATGCCGGTTTAAACCGGAGTTAGACACAAAATGGTGGAGTAACTCTGCAGGTCAGGCAACATCTCTGGAGAGAAGCAACATCAGTCTGAAGAAGTGGCTCGAACCAAAACATCACCTATTCCTTTTCTGCAGAGATGCTGTCTGACCCGCTAAGTTACTCCAGCTTTTTGTGTCTATCTTGGGTTGAACATGGAATCAATGAATGTACTGTACATATAGTAGATACCCAGAAAGCATTTGATAAGTGCCACATTAAAGGTTGTTGTACAGAATAAAAACTCCCGGTGTAGGAGGTACGACTGCCTGTCCAACAGGAATCAAACAGCAAGCGTAACAGGGCCTTTTTCTGGTTGGCGAGCTGTAATGAGTGGCGTGCCATGGGGATCGTTGCTGAGCCCTTAACTTTTTACAACCACATAAATAACTTGGATGAAGGCACAAATGACATCGTTGTTGAATTTGCTGATGGTAGAAAAATGAAAGGGACGTAAGGTGTGAAGTGGTTATAAAGAGGCTGGAAAGGAATATAAATGTGTTGAGTGAACACAGTAGTGCTCTGGCAAAATGTAGATGTAATATTATCCGTTTTGGCAGAAAAAAAAAAAACACCTTTCGACAGGGCAGAGATTGCGGAATCCTGAAATGTCCAGTGTTTTAATTGCAATAGGCTATTATGCAGGTTCAGCAACTAATTGGAATAGTTGTAACAGCATTATACATTATTGCTGGGGGAAATTAATGCCAAAGTTGAAAGGTTATAATTTAATCTATCCAGGGTATGGACAAGATTACATGTGAAGTACTGTACATAGTACCTGTCTCTATATTTAATGTGTTCAAAGCCGTTCAGTCTGATTTAAACGTCTGATGCACGACATACAGTAGGTTAGACATTAGAGAAACTGGCGTAGGAACAGGCCCTTCGGCCCACCGAGTCTGTGCTGACCAGTTTTCACCCCTGAACACTAGCACTTTCCTACACACACTCGGGCAATTTACAATTTTACCTGGCCAATTAGCCTCCAAAGCTGCACGTCTTTGGAGTGTGGGAAGAAACGGAGCACCCGGAGGAAATCCACCCATCCGGTGACAGGGGGCGCGTACAAACTCCATACAGACAGTGCCCGTGGTCAGGATTGAACCTGGGTCACTGGTGCTGTAAGGCAGCAGCTCTACCGCTGTGCCACTGTGCCACAGGTTCACTACATGACTGATCGCACCGGAGAGGATTGATCCTGCTGAATTTAGAAGACTAGATGGACATTTGAACGAAACATAAAATCATAATAGGTCATGACAGGATGAATGTGGAGGGGATGTTATCTTTAATGGGAGGATCAAGAACGAGGAGCTATAGTTATAAATAATGGGTCATTCAGTAAGTCATGGAAGGTGGTGGCGCAGCGGTAGAGTTGCTGCCTTGCAGCGCTTGCAGTGACGGAGACCTGGTTCGATCCCGACTATGGGTGCAATCTGTACGGAGTTTGTACGTTCTCCCCGTAACCTGCGTGGGTTTTCTCCGAGATCTTCGGTTTGCTCCCACACTCCAAAGATGTATAAGTTTGTAGGTTGATTGGCTTAGTGAATGTGTAAAATTGTCCCTAGTGTGTGTAGAATAATGTTAATGTGCGGGGATCAGCTGGTCGGTGCGGACTCGGTGGGCCGAAGGACCTGTTTCCGTGCTGTTACTCCTAAGTAAACTAAACTCGGTGGGCTGAAGGGCCTGCTTCCACGTGGTATCTCTAAACTAAACTAAACTAGACTAAAAAGTTGGAAGCTGCAACTCGTCCAGGGAGAAGATAAAGAGCAGTTCATCAAATGTATGTTGAAATTTACTGAGTGCAGGAAGGCCACAGACAGATATAGCACAATGAGATGGTGAGCTAAACATCTGCAAAACTAACTTGTTTTCCTACATTTTCTGATCTGTTAAAGGATCTTTGACCTGAAGCATCACCTCTGTTTCTCTTTCCACAGGTGCTGCCGAACTTGCTGAGTGCTTCCAGCCTTCTCTGCTTAGCTCTCAGAAGGTCATGAGCCTTTCAAACTCTCTTCCTCAATGGGCAGTGGGAGCATCGTACATTTAAGGCAGGGGTGATTGATACCCAACAGGAAAGGAGTGAAAGGATGCTGGGGCATCTCCAGATCAGCCTGATCTTATTAAGTTGTGGTACAGTGTGGGGTCAGTGGCCTATTCCTGCTAGTAATCTGTACGCGATTACATTCATAAATGAAGAACTTCCTTTGGCTAAAAGATACCAAAGCTCATAAATGTGCTCCAGCAAGCTCAGGAACAGCTTCTTCCCCTTTGTTATCGGGCTACTGAATGGTCCATCCACAAGCTAGGATGCAGTCTAATACGCCTCTTCCCCATTGCGAACATTGGACTTGGTCTATGGTACCAAACACTAAAAGCTGGAGTAACTCAGTGGGACAGGCAGTATCTCTGGAGAGAAGTAATGGGTGATGTTTCGGGTGGTGACCCTTCCTCAGACTGAAAGTCACAGGAGAGGAAATTGAGAGATATAGATGATGATGTAGATAGATATATTTGTCAATGGAACTGGTGTGATACAATGCTGGGAACTGTATTCTGCACTCTGTATCTTTTCCTTTGCTCCATCTATTATACTTGAATTTGACTTGATTGTATTTATGTGTGGTATTAACTGACCTGAATGGATAGCATGTAAAACAAAACTTTTCACTGTACCTTGTACACATGACAATTATAAAAACCCAAAACCTAAACTTAGGTAGTGGTGCTTGGAGACCATTAACTCCAGCCCTAGGACGTCACTGTAGGAATTCCTCAGGCTGGTATATGAGGTCCAATCATCGTCAACAATGGCCTTCCTTCCGTCTTCAGCTCAGAACAAGTAGCTGGACTGTGAAGGGCCTGTCTCCATGCTGCATCGCTAAACTCTTAACTAAATGTCAAGCTGCCAGGGCCCCATATATTTGGAGCAAAAGATCTCTTTCAGAATTGCTTGCTGTTCCTTCAACTTATTCAGTGACATGATTTTAAGATCTGTCAGCTCTCTCTGAGTAGCACCAGCTTGCTAATATTCCACTTAAAGGAATATGGATCCTATCTATTTTTTTACCACATACTTTTCCCATCTTATGTTCCATCTGCTGGTCCTTGCCCATCAGTTTATCCTTTCTATATCCCCGTGGAGAATTTCTGTACCTGCACATCCCACACTGGCTTCATATTTTCGGTAACTGGGGTTCCTTTATTACACTTACACACACATACACACACACACACACATACACATACATACATACATGCATACACACACACACACATGCATACACATATACATACATGCAGACATGCACACTTACATACACACATACATACATACACATACATATATATATATATACACATACATACAAAGATACATACATACACACACGCACACATACATACACACACACACACACATTTACATACATGCATACATGCATGCATACATACATACACACACACACATACATGCATACATACATACATACATGCATACATACACACATACACACACACACATACATACATACATACCACACTGGCTTCATATTTTCAGTAGCTGGGGTTCCTTTATTCATTAATGGGATAAGGACATTAGTGTCATAAATGTTTTATTGCCTAATGTCCCAAACAGAATAATGACATTCTTCCTTGCAGCAGCACAACAGATATGTAAACATGGTACTCTTTAAATAATATAATACACAAAAAGATCAGCATGTACACACATACATACATACACATACATACACACATGCATACATACACACATACACATATACAGACATACATACATACACACATAGATACATACATACACACACATATACATACATGCATACTTACACACATACGTGCACACATGCATACATACACACATACATATATACAGATACACATACATACATACAAAGATACATACATACATACACACATACATACACACATACATACATACATACATACAAACATACACACGTACACACACATACATACATACACACATACATACATACATACACAAAAATGCTGGAGAAACTCAGCAAGTGCAGCAGCATTTTTTGAGCGAAGGAAATAAGCAGTCTGAAGAAGGGTTTTGGCCCGAAGCGTTGCCTATTTCCTCTGCTCCGTAGATGCCACTGCACCCGCTGAGTTTCTCCAGCATTGTTGTCTACCTTCTATTTTCCAGCATCTGCAGTTCCTACATACATACATACATACATGCTTACATACATACATACATGCAATCATGACAATGGGTGCTGTCTGTATGGAGTTTGCATGTTCTCCCTGTGACCGCGTGGGTTTTCTTAGGGTGCCCCGGTTTCCTCCCACACTCCAAAGACAGGCAGGTTTGTAGGTTTGTTAGGCTTCGGTATAATAATAAGATTAAACGAGAACTTACCAGTTCAAAGTTTGATCTGTATTTTATGAGGAGTTACGATGAGGCATTACGTGAAGAACCCGTCCAGCACACATGCGCGACATACTTCAAAGCAGCGGTGTGGAATCACAGAAAGACACAATAATTGAAATAAACATAGTAAAGAAAAGGAGAACTTAAATATCAGTTGATCTCTATAATTGAGGGTGGGAGCGGAGGGCACGTAATCCCTCATCGTAACTCCTCATAAAATACAGATCAAACTTCGAACTGGTAAGTTCTCGTTTAATCTTACTATTTTACTTCGGAGTCACGTGAGTGACTACGTGAAGATTTTAAAGCTCTGTGATTTCAAACCATGTAACAGTTCATACTTCACTCACTGCCGAAGTCATTCGAGGGAGGAAGTATGTTATCGTAATCAACCATGAATCTGTTTGTAAAAAACAATAATGGTGTTTATTAAACAATAACAAAAAACAAAAATGCTCCCCCGGGCTTAAATTATATATTTGCAGTTTCTAATATGTTTTCTGCAAACGATACAGGTTCTGCCAGCGGCTTGTTATAAAAAGTTTGGAAAGTTTTTTCCCTAGACCACCCCGCTGTAGCCAGGATGTGGTCCATAGGCACGTCCATCCTCTTAGCCGCCGATGTGGATGCTGCCCTGGTGGAGTGAGATTTATACACATTAGTATTTACACCAGCAGCTTTCAGCACCTGCTTGAGCCATCTTGAAATAGTTTGGCTCGTCACCCGACCATGAGGTTTCTTGTGGCTGACCCATAAGGCTTTTTCTCTCCCTCGGGGATTTCTTGTTGTGCCAATGTAGTTCAATAAGTGGGTCATGACACATAACCGTGGTTCAGGTGGGTAAGCCCGAAATTCCATGACTGGACCTGATGTTCCTGGTCTGCTCTATTTGACCAGCCCCTGGATGGTAAATGAGACACGGTCTGGTGTTACAAACATATTGTCCAATCGTAGTAGATGGAGGGACTGGACACTTTGTGCTGAAACAAGTGCCATCAGCATGACCATCTTCAGGGTTAGTTGTTCCAGGGTGAGGGACCTGGCTGGTGACCATCCCCTAAGGTATGTCAGGACCACACTGACATCCCACATTTGGGTGTACCTAAATCTGGGGGGATTAGAGTTAAATATGCCTCTCATGAGCTTGATCACCAGCGGGTGGGACCCCATGGCCTGTTGTCCTGGTGCCTGCATTAAGTAGGCTGACAGAGCACTTCTGGCTGTATAAATGGCGCTGTAGCTGAGTCCTTCATTGTGGTAAAGGCCTGCCAGGAACTCCAGTACATTGGTTATTGTAGTAGTTGAATATGTAGTTCCTGTATTCGAACAGTATCTTTCCCACTTCCTGATGTTTGACAAGTATTGTTTCCTTGTGGACATGCGGTGGATGCTGTCATCGTGTTGATAGTGCTGTCTGACAATCCCAGGCCCAGCAGAGGCCTTTTCAAAATCTGCAACCCAGGAATTTAATTTTATCGTGGCATGGGTGGCTTATGCCTGATACCGGGTGAGTTAACAAGTCTGGGCTACTGGGAAAAGTCATTGGGGTTTCGATGACCATGTCGAGGACCAATGGGAACCATGGTTGTGTAGGCCAGTCGGGTACTATCAAAATACCTGAAGCAGAGTCCATCTGTATTTTGCGTAGTACCCGACTGATGAGGCAGAAGGGAGGAAAAGCATAAAAGAAGAATTTTCCCCAGTCCAGCGCGAATGCATCTATTGCTGCTGCCTCAGGGTCTGCTTCCCAAGCGACATACATTGGTACCTGGTGATTTAGTCTGGATGCAAACAGATCGATATCTGGCATGCCATATTGCTTTGTAATTTTAGCAAATGCTTTGGGATTTAACATCCATTCGGTGTTATCATTGAATTTGCGTGACCTGGTGTCTGCCCTGGTAGGTAAATTGCTGATAGCCAAATATGTCTATCGACACACCATTACCAGATTGTGTTGACCAAATTGTCACATGATATCGATTTTATACCGCCCATATGGTTAATATAGGCCACCACCGTGGTATTATCTATTTGTAAATGAACATGCAAGTGATGCATATTTGTTGAATATGCTTTTAAGCCATAAAATGCACCCAACATTTCCAGATAATTTATGCCCAGTGTCTGTAGTAAAGATGACTCTAGATTAGTCCATCTTCCATCTGTGCTGGATATGGTATTAGTTGCTCCCCAGCCTTGAGCACCGGCATCTGTTTGAATAATTAACGTTGGGTTAATGATGATGATAGGGCTGGAACTATGCCAAACGTTCCCTACCCACCACTGTAATTGTGATATTGCTTCAATCGGTAATTTCATGATTCGGTCAAAGTGACCTGCATGTCGTTTTAACACCTGCACTTTTGCTCTTTGTAAGTTTTGATACTGCAGAGGTCCAAATTAAGTAGCTGGAAATGCTGCTACCATTTTTCCAATTATTCTTGCCACTTGTCGAATAGTTGGTCGATCGTTGACCATTAAATTGTTACATGTTTGTGCCAATTCTGCTGCTTTCTCTTTTGGCAAAGTTACAGAAATGTGGACTGAGTTAATTGTGAATCCCAGATGGTCCATAGTTGTGGATGGCGTCAACTTAGATTTATCTGGATGTATGACAAATCCCAAGGTTTCAAACAATTGTTTGGTAGCTGACACAGCTGATTTAGCCAATTCCATGGTTTTGCCCACTATTAAGATATCATCAAGATATGCCATGACAATATGTTTCTGTTTTCTTAATATTGCCAAGGCTGGTTTTAATATCTTGGTGAATAATCTTGGGGCTGATGTTAAACCATTAGGCAACACTTTAAACTGCCATCGTTGCCCCATCCAGGTAAATTTCAGGTATCCGCGATGATCCTTTTGAATGGGTACTGAATAGTAAGCATCCTTTAAGGTCGATGCTTGCCATGAAGTATCCTTTGGAAATCAGTTGTTTGGCAGTTACAAACGTTTTCCATTTTGAAATGTATATACTTAACAAACATATTTATTGAAGTTAAGTCAATGATGATGCGACATCCACCATCTTTTTTAGTTTTAGTGAATATATTTGAGACAAATTCCAAGGGTTCATGTTTGGTTTTCTCAATGATACCCTTTGTAAGTAGCCTCACCAGTTCTGCTTGACCCTCTAGTTTTTCTTTAACTGAGAGGGTAAAGACCCATTGGGGTGTATGCTGAACTGGTGGCATGTTTTCTTGAACAAATTCTATTTTGTATCCACGAATGCTGTAGAGTATATATTTATCATTCGTGATAGACCTCCATGCTTCCACAAACAGGTGTAATCTCCCCCCTGTTAGTATAGATCCCCCACTTTTTATATGCTGGTAGGAACCAGATCCACCTACCTCCATGGTTATGGGTGTTTCTTCTGTTTCTTCGTTGGATGATGTGTTGTCTGATGTGCTGCTGGTTGGGGGTGGCGCATTTTCCATGGGGTCCGCTCTGGACCCTGGCCTAAAAAAGGCTTTCGGGGATGGTGTGCGGACCCCGAGCTTTCACCAGTCCCATGAGGCTAACGTCGACTGGTGGACACGGTGGGGTACTGCCGTCTGGGTCTTGTGGGTCTGCTCGTTCGGGGCCTGCCCTAATGAGGCCAAATGTTATGGACTCTTCTTCCAGGTCCTTCACTTTTTTAGAGAGGTCCTTACCGAAGAGCAGGATTTGTGGCTCTGAGGCCGGTGTTTTGCACAACCCTGCAAATTTCGGGTTGAGGGCAGGTCTTATTATCTCCTTACGGAGGTTGTTGATCTCGAATTGGGTGTTGCGCAGCAGAGCTAATGTATCTTGCTGGTTTGTGGTCATTTCCACCCCAACCACGGAACGAGCATAAGAAGTGATGGCTGACGTCAGGAGCCTGAGAATCCGCTGTAATTTTAATTCTTGGTTGCGGATGTTCTGCCCAACGTGCCCCCAGATTTGGCTGTTGACGGCCGGCACGTTGAGCGAAGTGCAATTTTCTGGGGCCGAATACAGCTCTAGTGCCTCATTGACTACCTGCTCTTGTAGGGGTTTGAAGGACAGGTAGTCTATGCTGGCCGCCAGTTTTGGCTCTAATGGCCGTCCTGCTCGTGGAGCTGCCACGTAGCGGTTGACTACACCCAGCAGTTCTGGTCCTGTACCCCAAGCGTACTCCCGACATCTTCGGCCAGTGACCCCTCTTCTTGACCAGCCCAGCCCTGGTCGCCAACGCTGCCCTCGGCTGAGGGGGAAGCGATGGCCAGTGCCTTGTGAGGCACTGTGGCGGGAGTGCCTGAACTCCCTTGGCGAGACTGCTCCAGCTCCCGAAGCAAGTCTCGCTGGAGCATTTGCTCCATGAGCCGCTCCAAGCGGCTCAGGCGGTTGTCTCTGCCGCTCTCGGGCGGTGAGAGGTCCTCCTCGGAGATGTCGGACATTACCGGCCGGTTTGTCTTCCGTGTAGATTTACTTCCAGCCGGCTGCTCAGGCTGCGCTAGCGGGACTGGGCTCGGCTCGGTGTCAGAAATAGCGGACCGCAGGGTGTGCGGTCCTGCCGCCTCTCGCCCCCCACTGATGGAACGCTCCTCTATTGGAGTCGAACGGGGGGCGGTCTTTTTTGCTTGCCTTGTTTCGCTCATATTTCCAGTTGTCTCAACCTGGTGGCACAAAGCAAAGCAACTTTTGCGAAATACGACCTCAGAATAAACTTACCTGACGGTCCGTCTTTTTTAAGCTGTAGCGGGAGCGGCCTGTACTCCCGTTCGTCACTGTTGCACTGCGTGAACGCTCATGTCGCGCATGCGTGCTGGACGGGTTCTTCACGTAGTCACTCACGTGACTCCAAAGTAAAATTGTAAATTGTCTCTAGTGTGTAGGGTAGTGCTAGTGTACGGGGGTGATCACTGGTTGGTGCGGACTTGCTGGGCTGAAAGGCTTATTTAGGCGCTGTATCTCTAATGTCTAAAGTACTCACATCCTCCTGGAATAAAGACCGTTTTCCTTTGACATTGACTGCTGCATGGTGGAGTTCAGTGACTTTTTTTACAAGGATATCCAAATGCCTCTGAGCAACAACATTTCCTAAGCTCTCATCCTTAAAAATACTCAGCATTTTTGTGTTTTGTTCTACTTAGAATACTCAGCAATTTTGTTTTGTTTTTCCCCATCATTTACTCCAAATCTCTGTTTTCCCAGTTAATTAGTCTTCAATCTATGCCGCCCACAATAGCAAACATTCCAATATCATTACATGACCTCTTGTGTGGCATTTTTTCGAGCGTTTTCTGAAAGCTCAACTATTTACCTCATTTTTATTTCATTAGTTAGAACCTCAATATATGAGAACACAGAACATAGAACAGTACAGAACAGGAGCAGGCACTTCAGCCCACAATGTCTGTGCTGAATATGATACAAAGATAAACTCATCTCATCTGCCTACATATGATCTGAAGACGGGTCTCGACCTGAAACGTCACCCATTCCTTCAATCTAGAGATGCTGCCTGTCCTGCTGAGTTACTCCAGCATTTTGAGTCTATCTTCGGTGTAAACCAGCATCTGCAGTTCCTTCCAAAAATATGATCTATATTCCTCCATTCCTTGTGCATACATGTGCCTGTCTAAAAGCTAAGCATCGCTGCTATCCTATCTGCCTCCACCACCAACCTTGGCAGTGTGCTCCAGACACAGACTATCCTCTGTGTAAAAGATATGGTCCACGCATCTCCTTCGAACTTTGCCCTGCTCACTGTCAAGCTATGCCGTCTAGCCTTTGACATTTCCACGCTGCGAGAAAGGTTCTGACCTTCTACACAATCTATGCCTCTCATAATTTTATATATTTTCCCTCAATCACGGTGTTCCAAGTCAAGAGTGTTTTATTGTCATGTGTCTCAGATGGGGCAATGATATTCTTACTTGCTGCGGCACAACAGAATAAGTGAATATGCAAACATAGTACAGAAGAGAAAAAAAAAAGAAAAAACGTTCAATAAATAACAAATATAGTACAATAATAATATAATTTGCAGTTCAGAGGTCAGAGCTTATTTGTTGTTGTGTTTAATAGTAAGGTTAAACGAGAACTTACCAGTTTGAAGTTTGATCTTTATTTTATGAGGAGTAACGTTGAGGGATTACGTGAAGAACCCGCCAGGACGCATGCGTGTCAAACTTCAAAGCAGCGGTGTGAAATCACAGATAACTGTAAATGAACTGAACATAGTAAGATTAGAGAAATAGGATAGCAGTTGAACTTTATGATCGAGGGTGGACGTGGAGGGCACGTAATCCCTCAACGTTACTCCTCATAAAATAAAGATCAAACTTCAAACTGGTAAATTCTCTTTAATCTTACTATTTTACTTCGGAGTCACGTGAGTGACTTTGTGAAGATTTTAAAGCTCTGTGATTTCATGCCGTGGAAACGAGTCCAGGCATCATACACAGCATCAGTAGGCCAATGATGAGTGAACATTAATATAGCATTCAGACATGACATTGATATAGACATGTTGATGCTATTAATGAACAATAGTGGGAATCGTAACCTCCCTCAACCTGGAGGAAGTATGAACCATACCTAACATAGAGTTGGCAAATACCCCCGATCTGGCAATGGGTTTATTCTGAATATTTGTACAGATTAATAGTTTGACCATTCTGCAGCCGCTAGGATATGGTCCATAAGCCTGCTGCTGAGGTATAGCAGTCCTGATAGAATGAGACTCAATTTCAATGTACACTCCTGTATATGCCAGACCCATTTAACCCTCTGGAGAAGGTTCGTAGTGATTCCTTCTAACGAGGTTTTATGTAACTAACAATATTGCTAGTCAGAGTCTATGAGGCTCTTAGGGGCCTTGACATACTGGTGTAGATGCGTGGTCACACGCAACCCAAGGTCCATGGGATATGCAACATCTAGTTTGGTCTTATGTCCCTGTCTACTCTGCTTGACTAATCATGAACAAAACATGTTATTATAGCCCACAGATATGATAATTCTATCCAGTGTAGCAATGACTGGACCCGTAGCGCTGCACTCAGCACCATGGCATAGTTTGACCAAGGACAGGGATGTTGCTGGTGCCTATCGGCGAAATGACGTAGCACAATGTTAACAACCCATATCTCTGCGTCCCTAGGCCTAGGAGGTTTTTAGTTGACGATACCCTTCATAATCTAGACGTCAGAGGGTGAGACCGGAAAGAGTGGTTTATATACTCCGCAGCCAAATGATGAGGAGGTACTTCAGGCACAGTAAATGGAATTTTAACTTGATGTTATAATCCCATAAAACTGAATTTCAATGTGTCAGTCATCCGTGCCGAGTTAAACGTAAAGAAGAATAAACAATACTTCCCATCTCCTATGCGGTTTGCTGCTATTTGATGCTATCCCTGCAATCTGCAGTGGGCACTCCTAATGCTTATGGTTTGACAACCCGAGCCGCAGGAAACGGTCTCTCAGAGTCTGTAAGTCTATGAATTGATTAATCATGCAGAGGATGGTTTCAACATCACAGCTGAACCAGCATCTTTTTTATCCGGAAATAACCATGTAAGGTTTTATGCTCATTCCCCATATCAGTGGGAATCATGGGTATATAACCCAGGCAGGCACTATGAAACCCAGAAGCGGGAATCTTGCTGAATTTTGCAAGACCCGTCTATTGAGGCCAAATGGAGGAAGACATAGAAGAACATTCCTCCCTAGTGTAGCGAGAATGCACCCTTCACCACTAATATGCCTTGTATTTTTTGCAACTGTTGATTGAGCCTGGATGCAAGCATTTCAATCTTTAGTGTTCCATCGATCCACAATGTTATTAAATACTTTGTGATCCCACATTCATTCTGTGTTGTCATTGATTTTGCATGATAATACACCAGTGCTAAATGCGGTTAGGTAAAACTATCACCGGATACTTTGATTTGATTGTACCTTTGTGATTAACATATACCACCACCAAAGTGTATCACCTTGGACTTGTGCATGCAGGTTATGCATATCCACACACCCTTTAATGAACAGAATGCACCTGGTGTCCATTGGCAGTTGATACCATAACTGAACACTTGATAACTTATGCTAATCCCATCTGCCTCCATAACTAGAGATGGTATTAGTAGATTTCCCATCTTTGGGCAATAGCATCAGTTTGGAAATGATTGAAGATTTACAGATGAGAGGTTTTTAGTGGAGAAACGCTGAATACTGTTCGTCCATCATTGTGACTTTGTTAGTTTCAGCTGAGAATAGCAGAGGTCTAATCTTTTGTCTCAGAGCTGATCCCAGACAAATAAATGGTTTGATTGTATCCCAATAATCAATAGTTTCAGTTGGTATCAACTTAATTTGAATTTAACTGGACGGGTGAGAACCTCAATTTCTCAAATATAGCTATGTGGCTGATAAGGTTAATTTAGTAAAATACAGTATGATCAATATCATCCAGATTGGCCATGCCACTTATTTGTTGGCTCTGTGCAGTCGAAGCACTGATTGTAGTGATTTGGTAATAATCTGGAAACTGAAGTTAGCCCATTTTGCAATGCTACTGAGTGTATCATTGCCTCATCCAGTTAAATTTCAAATATCTTCTGTGAAAGGAAATGATCACATGGAAGTTATTCAGAAATGTCTATATTGCACATGCGGGTTGAGGTTGTTGACATTGATCAGTCCACATCCCATATTGTGAGCCTGCCTTGAAAGGCAAACTCCACCATACCTGTTGTGCAGTATAAACTAATCTTATGTTATCCCAAACCAGTGTAAATAGTCAAACCAGTTTAAGTATTACCAACTTGTATCCGTGACGGCAGACGTCATCGATGTGGCTCCATACCTTTATCCGAATGGGAGGACTTATGCAACCCGACCCAGGAGCTGCCTCAATCATGTATGCATGATTTTGCACTTCTGCTCCTGGGAGGTAGAGGAGCTCGAGTACGGTGTTGGCACATCTTCCAGGAAGGCCGTTCTGGGCTATGGCCTAAAAAAGACCTTTGTCCTGGTTGTACGGCCTTCAAGCTTTCACCAGCTTCAGTGCATCATGGTTTGCTGGTGGGTGCATAGGGGTGCTGCCGCCGGAGATGTGAGGTCTTGTGTGATGATGTGGCCTTCCTGAACCCGATGGCCCTCATCGAGCTCCTGCTGCTGGTTGTGTTATTCCTGCACCTCCTGCACACTTGTGGTATCTTCAGCTAAAAACCCCTGTCTTCAGAGTCAGCCCAGAAGTGACTCCTAATGCTCCCCTCTGTCGAGAGAGATGTATTATGCAGCCCTCAATAAGGTGCTGCCTTGGGCGTCCTAGGGCCCCATGGTGACTAGACTCCATATACCGGAGCATGTCACATTGGAGCATCTGCTCCATCAACCGCTCCATGCGGGATATGCGATCACAGTTGCTCCCGCTGGCGGTGAGTCTTCACAGCCCGACTTGTCCGAGTCTTCGGCCTGTCTGACTTTTTGCTTGGCCTTCCCGCTAATCTGTGGTGTCGATTCCGACTGTGCAGGTGCCAGATCAGAGACTGATGATCGATTAGCGTTCCAGGTGTAGCCAACCGCTGCTGACTGCCTGCACTCCCGCGGTCCTCCGCAGTCAATCTCCATTTGGACTTAGTCCATGGTTCCTTTCCTGTAACACATCCTCACAGAAATAGAACTAAACAACCTGAGAGTAAAGAATTATCTGCAGGTCCTGTTTTAAACCTTCTGCTGCGGGGGCAACGCTCCACCCACCTTCGAGCTTGTTCTCGAGGTCATTGTATGCAGCCGGGGTTCCCTAGTAGTCGGGCCTTCCCCCCCGCCCCCCCCCCCCGCCGTGCTGGGTATCCCCGCGGTCCCTGTGAAAGGGATAGCCGCGATATACATTGTCGGGTGGTATCCCCGTTATATAGGTGCCACTGGCACCAGTATGAAGCCGCTGGCTCCAACACCAACGGCCCGAGAGACGACTTCTCCGCCGCCCGCTACCCATATTTCGTGGTCTTTCAAGCGGCTGTGTGTCGGGGTATCCCCGCTGTGTTTCCCAGGTGCCGGTAATATGAGGCTGCTGGTTCCAACGCCAGCGGCCCGAGAGGCGAATTCAACGCCGCCCGCTCCCGCATTCCGTCGGGTATGCCCGAGGTCGTGACCGGTATTCCCTTGACTGGGTCCTCCGGACTTCTCCCCGGGCTTTAACAGGACCTTTAGGTAGAGGTTCCTGTAGGAAGATAAAACCTGGAAAAAGTTTTAAAAACTTACCTTCAGGTCTGACTGTTGGCAGGAGAATCACTTCACCCTGCCAGTCGTACACAATGCGTTAGACGATATGACACGCATGCGTCCTGGCGGGTTCGTCACGTAGTCACTCACGTGACTCCGAAGTCAAATAGCCTGATGGCTGTGGGGAAGTAGCTGTTCCTGAAGCTGGACGTTACAGTTTTCAGGCTCCTGTACATTCTTCATGGTGACAATGGTGAAATTAGTGTGTGGCCAGGATGGTGTGGGTCCTTGATGATTTTGGCTGCCTTTTTGAGGCAGTGACTATGATAGATCCCTTCGATGGTGTGGAAGTCAAAGCCAGTGATGGACTGGGTATTTTTCTGTAGTCTTTTTCGCTCCTGGACGTTCAAGTTGCCAAACCAGGCCACGATGCAACCAGTCAGAATGCTCTCTACCGTGCACCTGTAGAAGTTTTGGAGAATCCTCTTCGACATGCCGAATCTCCGTAATCTTCTCAGGAAGTAGAGTCGCTGATGCCTTCTTTATAATTGCATCGGTGTGCTGGGTCCAGGAAAGATCTTTGGAAATATGCACGGCCAGGAATTTGAAGTTATTGACCCTCTCCACCATTGTCCCATTGAAATAAACAGGATTGTGGGTCCTCATCCTTCCCCTACCAAAGTCCACAATCAGTTCCTTGGTCTTACTGATGTTGAGAGCCAGGTTGTTGTGCTGGCACCAATTGGTCAGTCGGTCGATCTCACTTCTATACTCTAACTCGTCCCCATCTGTGCTTCGTCCAACCACAGTGGTGTCATCGGTGAGAAAATAATTCAAAAGTTATCCACAGATTTGCCATAGATTTGTCAAATGTATTCACTTACATGCACCCATGCTGACTCTGGTCCATTTTGTTAACTAAAATGCATTGTTATCTCTTCATTCATATTGCATTCTTGCATTTTGTCTTTCATCTGATGTCAGGCAAAGACTTCCCTTTCCTCTTTCCCTCCTGTAGTTTAGTTCAGTTCTGCTCAGTTCAGTTCAGTTCAGTTCAGTTTAGTTTAGTTTAGTTAAGTTTAGAGATACAGCGTGGAAACAGGCCCTTCGGCCCACCGAGTATGTGCCGACCAGCGATCACCAGTACACCAGTTCTATCCGACACACTGGTGACAATTTGCAGATGCCAATTAACCTACAAACTTGCACATCTTTGGAATACGGGAGGAAACTGGAGCATCCGGAGAAACCCCACGCAGTCACAGGGAGAATGTACAACCTCCCTACAGACAGCACCCGCGGTCAGTATCAAACCTGGGTCCCTGGTGCTGTTAATGCAATAACATTGCCATTGCACTGCAGTGCCCCCCATACTTAAACAATAGAATAATATTGGTCACTTCCAAATCCATGGGAACAGTTTTAAAATCTATGGAGTTTTTGAGATGCTGACCAATGTTTCCAATAACTCCTTCATCACCTCTTCCACATTCCAAGGGGGCAGCACACAACATCCTATCGTTTTGATGCCTCTTACTCCTATTCAATTTTTCAATGCATATTTTTAGCGAATAATATTTTTTTTGAGTTCCTCATTTAGTTGTAGTTACCTGTAGTAATTCTGAGAGTTCTTTTCTCCGCCATCTCCTTTGCATCCATTGTCTCCAATTTAGTTTAGAGATACGTCACGGAAAAAGGCCCTTCGGCTCACCGAGTCCTTCCTGACCATTGATCACCTCTTCACACTAGTTCTATGTTATCCCACTTTCTCATCCGCTCCCTAGGGACAATTTCACGGAGGCTAATTAACTCACAAACCAATCACATCTTTGTGAAATGGGAGGAAACTGGAGCACCTTGAGAATGTGCAAACTCCATACAGACAGCACTCGGGGTCAGGATTGAATCTGGATCTCTGGTGCTGTAAAGCAGTAACTCTACCGCTAGGCCACCGTGCCACCCTGTGATGACACTTTCACTAGGATTGAACCTGGGTCTATGGAGCTGTGGGGTGGTGACTCTACCAGCTACGACACTGTGCCGCCCCTTGAACCACTGTGCTTCTCTTCAAGTTATGATTTCTCCAATCTCTCTCGACAGAGATCAACATTAACTTCTGTTAATCTACATTTAAATAATCCATAGAAGTTCTTATATCCCTTTCCTATGTTTATCCTTGTACTACACATGTATTCTACAATTGCTTATCAATAATTTGGTCAGCTTTTATTGAAATCTGAAATCTTCCTGTCCACAAGTTTATGCTTTATTTTTACTGACAATGTAATGATCAATTTCCTTATGAATTGATACGATCTATAATTTTTCTTCTTAATCACTGCTGAACAATTTTTACTTATTTTATTTGCAAGCGATATACAGTATAATCACTTGTAATCTATGCATAGATCCTTTACAAGTTGGCCACTGTTGGTTGTTATATCCTCCCAACCCACCAGGCCTAACCCTTGCCTAATGCATTTGTAGCTAGTGGATCTAAAATAGTGGTTTTAGATTGAACTAAACCACTTTCAAACATTATTTAAAAATCCTACCACATTGTCATCACACAAGTCCCAATGATACCCAGATCCTCAATATACCATTGCTCTTTCTACTAACTCCCAGGTATTTTAAGTACCCTCATCGTACCTCAGCAACGTAACACCATGGGCCATCTTTTGCACTATCATGGATTTACAATGTTATAGAGTCACAGAGTCTTACAGCATGGAAACAGACCCTTCGGCCCAACTTGCCCACACCAGCCAACATGTCCCATCTACATTATTCCCACTGTCTTGCATTTGACCCTGATCCTTCCATTCTATTTCTATTTCTAATTGTGTATTTTTGCAACAATGTCTTGTTCTTGTTTCGTAGAGTCTTTTTCTTTCCAATATCTCATAGAATTTATGTGAAATGTACTTATAATGTATGTACGATCTGCATGTTGTCTGAGTCTATGTGTCTGTGATGTTACTGCAAGCAAGATCTTCATTGTTGCTGCACATCCACGTACTTGTGCAAATGATAACAGACTTGACTTGACCAGACTTGACTCACTACACTATACACAAAATTGTCTGAAGAAAGGTGTCGGCCCGAAACGTTGCCTATTTCATTCGCTCCAATAGATGCTGCTGCACCCGCTGAGTTTCTCCAGCACTTTTGTCTACCTTCACTACACAATACTGCAGTACAACAAAATCCTTAGCTCAGGTTTCTGCTTTTGCCATTACTTGGCACCATTATCCCAGCATCAATACTTGAGCCAAGGTCATATTTAAATGTTAATTATGTAAATCGGCATGCAAAATATTTACCTAATTTCCTAAATAAAATGATGCAAGAAGTTTGAGGTTTTGGACCACACAAGAGTATGACACATGAGGTTGGCACGGTGATGGAGCGTTAGAGTTACTGCCTTCCAGCGCCAGAGATCTATGTTCGATCCTGACTACAGGATTGCCTGTATGGAATTTGTACGCTCTCCCTATGACCTGCGTGGGTTTTCTCTGAGATCTTCAGTTTCCTCCCACATTCCAAAGAAGTACAGTTTTGTAGGTTAACTTGCTTGGTGTAAATGTAAAATTGTCCCTAGTGCGAGTAGGGTAGCGTTAATGTACGGGGATCGATGGGCGGTGCAGACTCGGTGGGCCGAAGGGCCAGTTCCCATGTGGTATCTCTAAAACTAAACCTCCCTTTCATTGACTCCATCTACACTTTACGCTGCTCAGCAAGGCCTCCAGCATAATTGACCATGTGTCTCACACCGGGCACTCGCACGTCTCCCCTCTCCCATCAGGCAAGAGGTACAGAGGAAGAAGAGGAGGCATTCCACCACCTCAAACCTGCCCTGCCCTTGAATATGATCATGGCTGATCTTCTCCGCGTCTTCCTGTGCCTGTTCACCATAGCCCTCAACAACAAACAATCTGCAGGAGGAGCTCAACAGATCAAGCAGCATCTGTGGGGGAAAAGGAACTGTCAACATTATATCATATAACCATATAACCATATAACAATTACAGCATGGAAACAGGCCATCTCGACCCTTCTAGTCCGTGCAGAACACGTATTCTCCCCTAGTCCCATATACCTGCGCTCAGACCATAACCCTCCATTCCTTTCCCGTCCATATAACTATTCAATTTATTTTTAAATGATAAAAACGAACCTGCCTCCACCACCTTCACTGGAAGCTCATTCCACACAGCCACCACTCTCTGAGAAAAGAGGTTCCCCCTCATGTTACCCCTAAACATCTGTCCCTTAATTCTCAAGTCATGTCCCCTTGTTTGAATCTTCCCTACTCTCAGTGGGGAAAAGCTTATCCACGTCAACTCTGTCTATCCTTCTCATCATTTTAAAGACCTCTATCAAGTCCCCCCTTAACCTTCTGCGCTCCAAAGAATAAAGCCCTAACTTGTTCAACCTTTCTCTGTATCTTAGTTGCTGAAACCCAGGCAACATTCTAGTAAATCTCCTCTGTACTCTCTCTATTTTGTTGAAATCCTTGCTACAATTAGGCAACCAAAATTGTACACCATACTCCAGAATTGGCCTCACCAATGCCTTGTACAATTTTAACATTACATCCCAACTTCTATACTCAATGCTCTGATTTATAAAGGCCAGCACACCAAAAGCTTTCTTTACCACCCTATCTACATTGGATTCCACTTTCAGGCATAAATCTCTCTGTAGACTTTGAAAATCTACTTCATTATCCACAACCCCACCTATCTTAGTATCATCTGCATACTTACTAATCCAATTTACCACACCATCATCCAGATCATTGATGTACATGACAAACAACAGTGGACACAACACAGATCCCTGTGGCACCCCACTAGTCACTGGCCTCCAACCTGACAAACAACCATCCACCATTACTCTCTGGCATCTCCCATTCAGCCACTGTTGAATCCATCTTGCTACTCCTGCATTTATACCCAACAATTGAACCTTCTTAACCTACCTTCCATGAGGAACCTTGTCAAAGGCCTTACTGAAGTCCATATATACAACATCCACTGCTTTACCCTCATCAATTTCCCGAGTAACCTCTTCAAAAAATTCAAGAAGATTAGTCAAACATGACCTTCCAGGCACAAATCCATGTTGACTGTTCCTAATCAGACCCTGTTTAACCAGATGCTTATATATATTATCTCTAAGTATCCTTTCCATTAATTTGCCCATCACTGACGTCAAACTAACAGGTCTATAATTGCTAGGTTTACTCTTAGACCCCTTTTTAAACAATGGAACAACATGCACAGTACGCCAATCCTCCGGCACTATTCCCGTTTCTAATGACATTTGAAATATTTCTGTCATAGCCCCTGCTATTTCTACACTAACTTCCCTTAATGTCCTAGGGAATATCCTGTCCGGACCTGGAGACTTATCCACTTTTATATTTCTCAAAAGTGTCAGTACTTCCTCTTCTTTGAATCTCATAGTTTCCATAGCTACTCTACTTGTTTCCCTTACCTCACATAATTCAATATCCTTCTCCTTGGTGAATACCGAAGAAAATAAATTGTTCAATATCTCCCCCATCTCTTTTGGCTCTGCAGATAGCTGTCCACTCTGACTCTCTAATGGACCAATTTTATCCCTCGTTATCCTTTTGCTATTAATATAGCTGTAGAAACCCTTTGGATTTACATTCACCTTACTTGCCAAAGCAACCTCATATCTTCTTTTAGCTTTCTAATTTCTTTCTTAAGATTCTTTTTACATTCTTTATACCCCTCAAGCACCTCATTTACTCCATGCTGCCTATAATTATTGTAGATCTCTCTCTTTTTCCGAACCAATTGTCCAATTTCCCTTGACAACCATGGCTCTTTCCAATTTTTACTATTTCCTTTCGACCGTACAGGGACATAAAGATTTTGTACTCTTAAAATTTCCCCTTTATAAATGTCCTCCATTTCTCTTCCACATCTTTCCCATAAAACAAACTGTCCCAATTTACTCCTTTTAAATCCTTTCGCATCTCCTCAAAGTTAGCCTTTCTCCAATCAAAAATCTCAACCCTAGGTCCAGTTCTGACCCTCTCCATAATTATATTGAAACTAATGGTATTGTGATCACTGGTCCCGAACTGTTCCCCAACACATACCTCTGCCACCTGAACCGTCTCATTTCCTAACAGGAGGTCCAGCACCGCCCCTTCTCTAGTAGGTACTTCTATGTATTGCTGCAAAAAACTATCCTGCATGCATTTTACAAACTCCAACCCATCCAGCCCATTTACAGAATGTGTTTCCCAGTCTATGTGTGTAAAATTGAAATCTCCCACAATCACTACCTTGTGCTTATTACTAATATCTGCAATCTCCTTACATATTTGCTCTTCCAATTCTCTCTCCCCATTTGGCGGTCTATAATACACCCCTATAAGTGTTGCTACCCCTTTCCCATTTCTCAGTTCCACCCAAATAGCCTCCCTAGACGAGCCCTCTAATCTATCCTGCCAAAGCACTGCTGTAATATCTTCCCTGATAAGCAATGCAACACCTCCACCTCTTGCCCCTCCAATTCTATCACACCTGAAGCAACGAAATCCTGGAATATTTAGTTTCCAATCACAGCCCTCCTGCAACCATGTTTCACTGATCGCCACAACATCATACTTCCAGGTGTCAATCCAGGCTCTAAGTTCATCCACCTTTCTTACAATGCTCCTAGCATTAAAATATGCACATTTAAGAAACCCACCCTCTCTTATTCTCTGTTTATTGTCTTTTTCTTCTCTCTCCCCTACATTTTGGGTCTGAGTGCCACCATTCTCTGCCTCCTGCCTCACACACTGACTGCTAACTTTCCCAATTTGAGTCCCTCCCCCCAACCATACTAGTTTAAAGTCTCCCCAGTAGCCTTTGCAAATCTCCCCGCCAGGATATTGGTCCCCCTCGAGTTCAAGTGCAACCCGTCCTTTCTGTACAGGTCGCACCTTCCCCAAAAGAGGTCCCAATGATCCAGAAACTTGAATCAATACCCACTGCACCAGTCCCTCATCCACTCATTTATCCTCCACCTCGCTCCATTCCTACTCTCACTATCGCGTGGCACAGGCAGTAATCCTGAGATTGTTACCTTTGCAGTCCTTCTCCTTAACTCTCTACCTAACTCCCTAAATTCTTCTTTCAGGACCTCTTCTCTTTTTTTATACGTATGTCGTTGGTACCTATATGTACCACAACCTCAGGCTCCTCTCCCTCCCATTTCAGGATTTCTTGGACATGTTCAGACACATCCCTGAACCTGGCACCAGGGAGGCAAACTACCTTCCGGGTCTCCTGTCTGCGTCCACATAATCGCCTATCCGACCCCCTGTATCAAGATGTATGTTTACAAATACACAGGACAAGATGTTCAAAGTCCAAAGTGCCAAATATCAATTTTTCTCCCGATGTTGATGGGAGCCTTCTGCACTCACCTATGCTCCTCCGATGTTGAGAAAGGCTAGGCAGACACGTCATTGAGGTTATCAAGTGGGCACCAACTTTCATCGACGTTTCGCTGATTGAATCCACGACGTCTCCAGTAGGCTCAGCGGTGCATTCTGGTGTCCCAGAACCACCCCCCTCTGCATCTGTCTAGTCGGTTATTTGGGATACCAAATGGGGTCTTTCCTCTTCAACCAGAGCCACTTGCTACTCTGCTCTGCCACCCGTGATGTTTCTTTGATGGTCTGGTGTAGGGCTTGTCCGCTGATCCCCAGGTCCTTCGTTGGTCTTAAGATAGATGTTGCCACAAATCCTCGACATCCAACTTCTTAGACCAAAGATAGACACAAAAAGCTGCAGTAACTCAACGGGTCAGACAGCATCTCTGGAGAAAAGGAATAGGTGACGCTTCAGGTTGAGACCCTTCTTCAGACTGAGAGTCGGGAACAGGTAAACGAGAGACCAATTCCTTTTCTCTTGAGATGCTGTCCGACCCACTGAGTTACTCCAGCTTTTTGTGTCCATCTTCAGTTTAAACCAGCATCTGCAGCTCCTTCCAACACATTTTGTATGTTTAGTTTAGTTTAGTTTGGTTTATTGTTGTCACGTGTACCGAGGTACAGTGAAAACCTGTTTTGTTGCATGCTATCCAGTCAGCGGAAAGACTATACATGATTACAATCAAGCCATCCACGGTGTACAGACACAGGATAAAGGGAATAATGCATAGTGCAAGATAAAGTCCAATAAAATCTGATTAAAGATATTCTTTTTTTTATTTTTTTATTATTTTTATTAGAAGTACGGTAAATTACAATAACACACAACACATATATCTTAATACATTTTTTGTACCGCTTCATTTTTTTTTAAGCTTTAAGAAAAAGCTAGAAGTAAGGAAAGTAAAGAAGGTGCGCAAGAGTCGTGAAGTGCAAGAGTGTTGGGAAAAGAAAGCCCCTTAGAAAAGAAGTTAGAGAAGGAAGTGAAGTAAGAAAATAGACCCTAGAAAAGAAAGAAAAAGAAAGTAAGGACAATCGCTCTATTATAACATTAAACTCCGCAGAAAGGCTACCAACCAAGTCTGTTTTTGTTGTTTTACCTCCCATTGCCAGGTCCTGATACCATTTATTTATTTATTTATTTTTTTAATTACTTTTGCACCTCATGCTTGTAATAGGTCCATAAACGTAGACCACGTCTTTTGGAATTGGTCTGCTTTACCTGCTAAGAGGAATCTCATCTCTTCCAGATGTAATGTTTCAAACATATTTGATGTCCACATTTTTATTGTTGGTGTGGGCGCATTTTCCAGAATTTAAGTATGAGCTTTTTTCCCATTATTAGCCCGTAATTGAGTAAATTCTTCTGATACACGTTTAATTCAGGGATACCTTCCGATATCCCAAAAATGATCCATTCTGGTTTTGGTACCAGTTTTATTTTAATTAATTTTGAAAAAATATCAAATATTCCATGCCAGAAATTTTGGATTTTTGTACAAAAAACAAAAGAATGCGCTATGGTAGCTTCTTGACACAGACATTTATCACAGATTGGTGAAACATTGGGAAAGATTTTATTTAATTTAGTTTTTGAATAATATAGTCTATGTAATGTTTTGAATTGGATAAGCGTATGTCGTACATTCATCAAGCATTTATGCACCTGTAGTAAATGATTATCCCAGCTCTCTTTTGAAATTTTTATAGCTAATTCTTGTTCCCAGTCTCTTCTAATTCCATCTGTTGTTGGTATTTCTATGTTTAAAATGATATTATATAAGTACGATATTAAATTAGCTGATTCCGCCTTTGTCTTCATTGCTTCCTCCAGTAAGTCGGAAGGCATATTATGATAGTCTTTTGTGTATTTTTTCAGATAATCACAAATTTGAAGATATTTAAAATATTGGTTATTTTTCAAATTATATTTCAGTTGTAGTTGTTGAAATGATAGTAATTTTCCCACTTCTTACAGATCTTCGAGCGTTTTGATTCCCATTCTTTCCCATTGTATAAATGATTTGTCTATGATTGATGGTTTAAACGATGGGTTATTGACTATTGGTATTGAGAGAGAGGTTTCTTAATTTTAGATTCTGTTTTATTTGTTTCCATGTTCTAATTGTGCTATGTATAATTGGGTTTTTATTATAATTTTTATTATTCAGATTTATTGGTGAGAGGATAATCGCTCCTATATTACTCGGGGAGCAGTCCCCTTTTCCCATTACAATCCAGTCCGCCTGCTGGGCAGAATTGTCCAGCAGGTGAATCATATTTTTAATATTTACTGCCCAATTATAATACATAAAGTTAGGGAGCGCTAGACCCCCCCACTCTTTTCGTTTATTAAGGTGTGTTCTTTGTATTCTATGGGGTTTATAATCCCATATGAAATTTGTAATGTCTGAGTCCAATTTTTTGGAAAACTTTTTTGGGAGATATATAGGTATTGATTGAAATAGGTATAGAATTTGTGGTAAGAAAATCATTTTTATAGCGTTTATTCTGCCTATTAAGGACATCGGAAGTGTTTTCCAGAATTTAATCAAATTATTTAATTTCTTAAGTAAGGGATTATAATTGGCTTTAAACATATCCTGGTAATTTCTAGTAATTTCAATTCCCAAATATTTGAATTTTTCTGTAGCTATTTTAAAGGGGAATTTCCTGAGGTGTGTTGAGTCTTTTGGTTTTATCGACATAATTTCACTTTTGTTCCAATTTATTCTATATCCTGAAAAGGCTCCAAAGTCCTCAATTAAATTTAATATATTCGGTATACTAATTTGTGGTTTTGTGATGTACAGTAGTACATCATCGGCATATAGGGATATTTTGTTATTTGAATATTTTGTAGTATAACCGTAAATATCCAGGTGTGTTCTTATTTTTTCAGCAAGGGGTTCAATTACCAAAGCAAATAACAGCGGAGATAATGAACAACCTTGTCTATTGCCCCTTGATAGTTCAAATTTCCAGGATAATATATTATTAGTTAGTATTCTAGCCGTAGGTTTGTTATATAATAGTTTTATCCATGCAATGAAGTTCTCTCCCAATTGGAATTTTTGCAATACTTTAATCATATAATCCCATTCTACTTGATCAAACGCTTTTTCTGCGTCCAGTGAGATGATAGATAACTCTTGGTCGTGAGATTTATGTGAGTGCATTATGTTAAGCAAACGTCTCAAGTTATTGAATGAATGTCTCTTAGGTATAAATCCTGTTTGATCCTCATTTATTAGTCTACTAACATACCTGCTTAGTCTACTGGCTAGTGTTTTCGCTATTATTTTTTGATCCGTATTTAACAAAGCGATAGCTCTATATGAACCTGGTTCTTCTATATTTTTATCTTTTTTAAGTATTAATATGATCGTTGATTCTGCTAGTGTTTCAGGTATGCTTTGCTCTTCAAAAGCAAAGATTAAAGATATTCTGAGGGTCTCCGATGAGGCAGATGGTTGGTCAGGACCACTCTCTAGTTGGATAGAATGGTTCAGTTGCCTGATAACAGCTGGGAAGAAACTTTCCTGAATCTGGAGGTGTGCGTTTTCACACTTTTGCACCTCTTGCCTGATGGGAGAGAGGAGAAAAGAGGCTTGTCGTTGATTAGGCTGCTGCCTTGCTGGGGCACAGGAAGTGTTAATGCAGTCAATGGAAGGGAGGTTGGTTTGTGTCTTAGTCTGAGCTGCTTCCATAATTCGCTGCAATTTCTTGCGTTGGATGGAGCTGTACCCAAACCAAGCTGTGATGCATCCTGATAAAATAATTTCTAAGGCGCATCTGTAGAAGTTGTTGAGAATTGTTGGGGACATGGTGAACTTCCTAAGCCTTTTAAGGAAGTAGAGGCTTTAGTTTAGTTTAGTTTTGTTTCATTTAGTTTAGAGAATTAAAATTAACTAAAGGGGAGAACTTACTTCTGTACCTCTTCCCTGATGGGAGAGGTGAGAAGAGGGTGTGACTGGTGTGAGACTCATCCATGATTATGCTGCTGGCCTTGCCGAGGCAGCATGAGGTGTAGATGGAATCGATGGAAGGTAAGTTGGTTTGCGTGATGGTCTGGGCTGCGTTTACAACTCTACACAATGTTCGGGGGGAGGCTTCCAGCATCTGTTTTTCCTTCCCCCCAATTTCCCCGCTAACACCAAGGATGCTGATCGGTCCACTTAAGTTCCTCCAGCAGGTTGTTGCTCCAGATTCCAGCATCTGATGTCCATTGTTTGTGTCTCCACAGCACTAAATGCCTCGACCTTTCAAAGAACCGATACGTCAGGGAGGTGACCTCAGTTGATTCAACATGTAAACATGTCACTGGAAGGAGATGTGATACTAAATTTCAAAGTGTAGTTGGAGCGAACATATTTGTAAACCTACAATGATAGGAGTGGACAATTGGATGCTTTGGATTGCTTCATCAATGGGCTGAATGGCCTTATTCCATGCTGTCCCACACTCCCAGGCTGCATATGCCAAAGGCTAGCAACTGTAGTGTGCGCAAAGAACACCAACATCCTCCAGAGAAGCTGCCTAGCCTGGTTAAGGGCCAGTCCCACTTGGACGACCTAATCCACGAGTTTAGAAGACCCTAGACGAGTTGAAATAAATGTCAAGGTCGTGTTGACTTGCCGAAGTAAAAGACCTCATACGACCTCCTACGACTATGTCTATGAGCTCCTATGACCCCCCTCGACCTCAGTCTTCCACACCTACAACCAACTACGACTAGCTACGAGTGGAAAATGATCACATGATAAAATTATGTCCTGTTTGCATTTTTTTTCTCGGGCCAGTTACGGACCGACAACAATCTACGACTACCATCATGACCTACCATGAACTACCTACGTCCTACCTACAAGTAAAAAGTATAAATTTTTTCCATGCCGACCTTTTCTTGACTCGTGGACATTTTTTATCAGGCTGGAAAAAACGCCGCGACCTACTTGAGGCCACGAGTACGCGGAGACCACTCACAAGCATAAGGAACAGTTACAAAGACCTCCTATGACCTCGTGGCGACCATGCTGCGAGTATGAGTCAAGGGCAATTAGGTCGTGAAAGTGGGACAGGGGCTTTACGCAGCTTCTCTGGAGAACATGCATAGGAGATGTTTCGGGTCCAGACTCTTTGTCAGGCTGATTGTAGGGAGGGGGGGGGGGTGGGGGTGATGAAAGACTAAAAATGGGGAGAGGCAGGACAAAGCACGGCAGGTAATAGGTTGACACAGGCGATGGGGATTTTTTTGACAGTCAGATGGTGGAACAAAGGCCAGGAATAAGAACAGAAGACGTGAGACAGGTTTAAAGAGTTGCGGATTGCGCAGCCAGGGGTGGGTGGAAAGTAGCAGGAGGAGGAGTCTCTGGGTGGTGAGTGTTTAAATCGGGTGCGGGGCTTGTTTTCACAGAGGCACGGGAGCCGTTGGAGCAAGAGGAGGAGTTTCTGGGCAGTGAGTGTTTAAATCGAGCGCGGGGCTTGCTTTCACAGAGGCCCGGGAGCCGTTGGAGCAAGCGGAGGAGTTTCCGGGCAGTGAGTGTTTAAATCGGGCGCGGGGCTTTTACCAAAATCTGTAACGTTCCACACTTCATAGGAAGGGTTCTGGTGGAAGCCGCTGATTGGTGGAAGCAGACTAGAGGAAGCAGCTGATTGGGTGCAACCTCAGGTTAGCATTTCTGCTTTCTGGTTAAAGGTACAGTGCTTTAGTAAAGGTGCAGTGAGCCAAGGGTACAATGGTCTAAGGGTACAGTGCTTTAGTAAAGGTATAGTGAGCTAAGGGTACAGTGAGCCAAGGGTACAATGCTATTTTTTTAGTAAAGGTACAGTGAGCTAAGGGTACAGTGTTTTTATTTAGTAAAGGCACAGTTTAAAGGACAAGAGGGAGCAGCTGTTTGTGAGTCTGATCCCTGCTGATTTCTTCCAGCAGTTTGTATTGTATTGTACTTGTATTGTATCCAGGGTAAGGCGGGAGAATGAGCGCCAGAGCAGTTTACTGTTCTGGATGTCAGATGTGGGAGGTCATGGAGTCGGATAGCCCTCCAGATGTCCACATCTGCGCCAGGTGCATCGAGATGGGGCTCCTAACGGACCGTATTAGGAACCTGGAGCAGCAACTCGATGACCTCTGTCTGGTCAGGGAGAGTGAGGAGGTCATAGAGAGGAGTTATAGGGAGGTGGTCACTCCAAAACCACGGGAGAGAGACATGTGGGTCACGCTTAGGAAGGGCAAGGGGCAGAGGCAGGGACGAGTGGGTGGGCGGCGCGTCTCACGTCGCAGCGGCCTCTGCAGTCCGTCTGTCTTTTTTTTTTCTTTTTTTTTTGTCTCGTTTGAATGTAGTTTTTAGTTTTTTTTAAACTGGGTATGTGTGTGGGGGGCGGGGGTGGGGAAACTTTTAAAATCTTTCCCCTGCACGGAGAACACTACCTTTTTCCTGTCGGGTCTCCGTTGTCGTTGGGGCCGAGCACCGTGGAGCGGCCTCCAACCGGAATGACCTGGGGCTCCAGTCGCGGAGCCTACGGACTATTCACCATCGTGGAGCTGGCCGAGTTCGTAGCGGGAGGAGCTGTGGTGGCGCACTGCTGGGGCACGACCACCGTGATTCGGAGGCTCCAACCGCAGGTCTGGTGGACAGTAACAACGGGAGCCCGCGTGTCCCTGCTGGGAGACCGCTTTTCGGGGCTTCCGCAACGGCGACTTCTCCCGCCCGAGTTGCGGGGTTGAGGATGGCCTGGAGTGGGGCCTTCCATCGCCCGGCGCTGCTTTAACGGCCGTGGGACTTGCTCCAAAACCAAGACCCGGAGCAGGGCCTTGCATCACCCGGCGCGGCTTTATAATTGCCGCGGGACTTACTTACCATCACCCGCCGGGGGCTTTGACTGACATCGGGAGGAGAACGAGGAGTGCAGGGGAGAGATAAGACTTTGCCTTCCATCACAGTGAGGAGGAGATTCACTGTGATGGATGTTCGTGTAAATTGTGTTGCGTCTTGGCTCTTCTTCTTGTTTGTATGACTGCAGAAACCAAATTTCGTTTGAACCTCTGGGTTCAAATGACAACAAATAAATTGTATTGTATTGTATTGTTGTATTGAGTGAGTACCCCAGTGTCTGTACACCTTGAAAATAAGTACTCCTGTTTCAGTGCGGTTGGGGGGGACAGCCTGCCTGGGGGTAGCGACAGCGACCTGGGCCTCCGGCACAGAGACCGGCCCTGTTGCTCAGAAAGGTAGGGGAAAAAAGAGGAGGGCAATAGTAATTGGGGACTCTATAGTTAGGGGGTCGGATAGGCTATTCTGTGGACGCAGTCAGGAGACCCGGATGGTAGTCTGCCTCCCTGGTGCCAGGGTCTCGGATGTGGTCTCAATGCGTCCAAGATATCCTGAAATGGGAGGGAGAGGAGCCTGAGGTCGTGGTACATTTAGGTACCAATGACATAGGTAAAAAAAGAGAAGAGGTCCTGAAGGGAGAATTTAGGGAGTTGGGAGGAGAGTTAAGGAAAAGGACCAAAAAAGTAACAATCTCAGGATTACTGCCTGTGCCACGCGACAGTGAGAGTAGGAATGGAGCGAGGTGGAGGATAAATGCGTGGCTGATGGACTGGTGCAGTGAGTATGGATTCAAGTTTCTGGATCATTGGGACTTCTTTTGGGGAAGGTGTGACCTGTACTGAAAGGACGGGTTGCACTTGAACTCGAGGGGGACCAATATCCTGGTGGGGAGATTTGCAAAGGCTACTGGGGAGACTTTAAACTAGAATGGTTGGGGGGAGGGCCTCAAATAGAAAAAGCTAGTAGACAGCGTGTGAGGCAGGAGGCAGAGAAGGGAAGCACTCGGACCCAAAATCTAGGGGAGAAAGAAGAAAAATAAAATAAACAGAGAATAAGAGGCGGTGGGTTTCTTAAATGTGCATATTTTAATGCTAGGAGCATTGTAAGAAAGGTGGATGAGCTTAGAGCCTGGATTGACACCTGGAAGTATGATGTTGTGGCGATCAGTGAAACATGGTTGCAGGAGGGCTGTGATTGGAAACTAAATATTCCAGGATTTCGTTGCTTCAGGTGTGATAGAATTGGAGGGGCAAGAGGTGGAGATGTTGCATTGCTTGGCAGGGAAGTTATTACAGCAGTGCTTTGGCAGGATGGATTGGAGGGCTCATCTAGGGAGGCAATCTGGGTGGAACTGAGAAGTGGGAAAGGTGTAGCAACAATTATGGGGGTGTATTATAGACCGCCAAATGGGGAGCGAGAATTGGAAGAGCAAATATGTAAGGAGATAGCAGATATTAGTAGTAAGCACAAGGTAGTGATTGTGGGAGATTTCAATTTTACACACATAGACTGGGAAATACATTCTGTAAATGGGCTGGATGGTTTGGAGTTTGTAAAATGTGTGCAGGATAGATTTTTGCAGCAATACATAGAGGTACCTACGAGAGAAGGAGCAGTGCTGGACCTCCTGTTAGGAAATGAGACAGGTCAGGTGGCGGAGGTATGCGTTGGGGAGCACTTTGGGTCCAGTGATCACAATACCATTAGTTTCAATATAATTATGGAGAGGGTCAGAACTGGACCTAGGTTTGAGATTTTTGATTGGAGAAAGGCTAACTTTGATGAGATGCGAAAGGATTTAAAAGGAGTGAATTGGGACATTTTGTTTTATGGGAAGGATGTAGAAGAGAAATGGAGGACATTTAAAGGGGAAATTTTAAGAGTACAGAATCTTTATGTCCCTGTTCGGTTGAAAGAAAATAGTAAAAATTGGAAAGAGCCATGGTTTTCAAGGGAAATTGGACACTTGGTTCTGAAAAAGAGAGAGATCTACAATAATTATAGGCAGCATGGAGTGAATGAGGTGCTTGAGGAGTATAAAGAATGTAAAAAGAATCTTAAGAAAGAAATTAGAAAAGCTAAAAGAAGATATGAGGTTGCTTTGGCAAGTAAGGTGAAAGTAAATCCAAAGGGTTTCGACAGCTATTTTAATAGCAAAAGGATAACGAGGGATAAAATTGGTCCATTAGAGAGACAGAGTGGACAGCTATCTACAGAGCCAAAAGAGATGGGGGAGATATTGAACAATTTATTTTCTTCGGTATTCACCCAGGAGAAGGATATTGAATTATGTGAGGTAAGGGAAACAAGTAGAGTAGCTATGGATACTATGAGATTCAAAGAAATAGAAGTACTGACACTTTTGAAAAATATAAAAGTGGATAAGTCTCCAGGTCCTGACAGGATATTCCCTAGGACATTGAGGGAAGTTAGTGTAGAAATAGCAGGGGCTATGACAGAAATATTTCAATTGTCATTAGAAACGGGAATAGTGCCCGAGGATTGGCGTACTGCGCATGTTGTTCCATTGTTTAAAAAGGGTTCTAAGAGTAAACCTAGCAATTATAGACCTGTTAGTTTGACTTCAGTGGTGGGCAAATTAATGGAAAAGATACTTAGAGATAATATATATAAGCATCTGGATAAACAGGGTCTGATTAGGAACAGTCAACTGTGGATTTGTGCCTGGAAGGTCATGTTTGACTAATCTTCTTGCAATTTTTTGAAGAGGTTACTAGGGATATTGATGAGGGTAAAGCAGTGGATGTTGTCTATATGGACTTTAGTAAGGCCTTTGACAAGGTTCCTCATCGAAGGTTGGTTAAGAAGGTTCAATTGTTGGGTATAAATGCAGGAGTAGCAAGATGGATTCAACAGTGGCTGAATGGGAGACGCCAGAGAGTAATGGCGGATGGCTCTTTGTCAGGTTGGAGGCAGGTGACTAGTGGGGTGCCTCAGGGATCTGTGTTGGGTCCATTGTTGTTTGTCATGTACATCAATGATCTGGATGAAGGTGTGGTAATTTGGATTAGTAAGTATGCAGATGATACTAAGATAGGTGGTGTGCATAATGAAGTAGATTTCCAAAGTCTATAGAGAGATTTAGGCCATTTGGAAGAATGGGCTGAACGATGGCAGATGGAGTTTAATGCTGATAAGTGTGAGGTGCTACATCTTGGCAGGACAAATCAAAATAGGACGTACATGGTAAATGGTAGCGAATTGAGGAATGCAGTTGAACAGATGGATCTAGGAATAACTGTGCATAGTTCCCTGAAGGTGGAATCTCATGTAGATAGGGTGGTAAAGAAAGATTTTGGTATGCTAGCCTTTATAAATCAGAGCATTGAGTATAGAAGTTGGGATGTAATGTTAAAATTGTACAAGGCATTGGTGAGACCAATTCTGGAGTATGGTGTACAATTTTGGTCGCCCAATTATAGGAAGGATGTCAACAAAATAGAGAGAGTACAGATGAGATTTACTAGAATGTTGCCTGGGTTTCAGCAACTAAGTTACAGAGAAAGGTTGAATAAGTTAGGTCTTTATTCTCTGGAGCGCAGAAGGTTAAGGGGGGACTTGATAGAGGTCTTTAAAATGATGAGAGGGATAGACAGAGTTGACGTGGACAAGCTTTTCCCATTGAGAGTAGGGAAGATTCAAACAAGAGGACATGACTTCAGAATTAAGGGGCAGAAGTTTAGGGTTAACATGAGGGGGAACTTCTTTACTCAGAGAGTGGTAACTGTGTGGAATGAGCTTCCAGTGAAGGTGGTGGAGGCCGGTTCGATTTTATCATTTAAAAATAAATTGGATAGGTATATGGATGGGAAAGGAATGGAGGGTTATGGTCTGAGTGCAGGTAGATGGGACTATAGAAAATAATTGTTCGGCACGGACTTGGAAGGCCGAGATGGCCTGTTTCCGTGCTGTCATTGTTATATGGTTATATGGTTATAAGGTATGAGTGGAGATGAAAAATAGGTGGGAGGCCAGGTAGGAACCAAGGGAGGGAATAAAGGGGAGGGTGTGGGGAAGAAAAGAGGAGGGGGGGATTCAAATCTTGAAGTTACGTTGTTAGAAATGGTTTTGATGACAAATTCAGCAGACATTTTGGCATCCAAAAAGCTGAAGAGAGTTTCAGGAATTCAATGGGATTTATATTCTTTCATTCCAAGGAGTTTTTTTGCATGGCCATTATGTTCACAAAAGTGCTGTCAGGGATTTTTGCTGCACTGTTGTACATCAGTCAGCTCACTGCCTGCACGTTGGTAATCCTTCACTGGACCATGGTCTAATCGACTCAAAAAGAGAACACTATATCCAAGAGGTCAGCCACCCAAAGCTGGAATTTCTCTTCAATCATCTTCAATCTGTTCTTTTAAGAATAAAACGTATTTTTCCATTCAGCTTATTTGTCCTTTTCGTTAATGATTATAACTTTAGTTTGAATTATAAGTACAAAAGATGTTACTTTTGTATTTTGGTTTAGTTTAGTTTAGAGATACAGCGCGGAAACAGGCCACCAAGTCCGCACTGATCAGCGATCCCCGCACACTAACAATATCCTACGCACACCTGGGACAATTTTACATTTATACCAAGCCAATTAACCTACATACCTGTACGTCTTTGGAGTGTGGGAGGAAACCAAGGATCTCGGAGGAAACCGATGCGTTCACGGGGAGAGCATACAAACTCCGTACAAACAGCACCCATAGTCGGGATCGAACCCGTGTCTCCGGGGCTGAAAGGCAGCAACTCCACTGCTGTGCCACCGTGCTGCCACCAACTTATAGTTCAAAATTCTAAGTTTGAATTATAAGTACAAAATTACACATTTATAGTAGCAGTACTATAAGTAGCAGTACTTCTATTTAAGTACTGCCGTGTGCATGTGCAGAACTGTGTACATGTAATGCCAAAAAGGTATGGGAGTGACTGCACACACCTATACAGGAGTGACTGCCATGAAGGTTAGAGGAAGAGCAGTTCCAAGGGTTGACATTACAAGCAGGCTTCCTCCAGAGTTCATGCCGCAATCGCCTCCTTACTGGAACAAGGAGACAAGCAATTGAATAGGCAGATTGTGGAACGAGGTGCAGTACATGGCTTAAGGACGTAGAGTCATGGAATGATACAGCATCAAGCAGGCCCATTGGCTCAACTTGCCCACACCAACCAATATGCCCCATCTGCGCTACTCCCACCTGCCTGCATTTGGTTACTATCTCTCCAAACCCGTCCTATCCGTGTACCTGTCTAACTGTGTCTTAAACGTTGAGACAGTCTCTGCCTCAACTACCTCCTCTGGCAGCTTGTTCCATTTATTCACCACCCTTTGCGTGAAACATTACCCCCAAGATTCCTATTAAAACTTCCCCCCTTCACTTTAAAGCTAGATTGCCTGGTCCTCCATTCCCCTACTCTGGGACTCAAGAGACTCTGTGCATCTACCCGATCTATTCCTCTCGTGATTTTGTGCACCTCTATAAGATCACCCCTCATCCTCCTGCACTCCAAGGAATAGAGTCCCATCCCGCTGAACCTCTCCCTATAGTTTAGACCCTCGAGTCTTAGCAACATCCTCGTAAATCTTCTCTGCACCCTTTCCAGCTTGACAACATCTTTCCTATAACATGGTGCCCAGAATTGAACACAATACTATAAATGTGGCCTCACCAATGTCTTATACATCTGCAACATGACCGCCCAACTTTTATGCCTGGTTCAGTACCTCGGAAGAAACATCAAAGGAAACAGCTAGAATGTCTACTATTGGATTGTGCATTTGCTCTACTGTAAATTAAACAGTATTGATCTGAACATGAAGAGTGGAGGGGCAGCACAAAATATTTCAGTGAAGAAAGTTATCGAAGAAAGCAATGGGATCTTGATCAACTGGGCAGAGATATGGCAGATTAGGTTAATTCAGATAAATACGAGGTGTTGCATGTGGACGGCAAACCAGGGTAGAACTTACACAGTAAATGGTATTGGTATTGGTTTATTGTTGTCATGCGTACCGAGATACAGAGAATAACTTTGTTTGCCGGGCTGTCCAGTCAAATCATATCATACATGAGTACAAACAAGTCTTGTCCGAGTGCATCAGGCAATGCAAAGAGGAACATACCAGAGGGCAGAATATTATGTGAAAAAACGTTATGGCATAAAGGGCGGCATGGTGGCACAGCGGGTAGAGCAGCTGCCTCACAGGACCAGAGAGTCGGGTTCAATCCTCACATCAGGCGCTGTCTATGTGGAGTTTGCATGTTCTCACTCCAAGTGCTGGTTTCCTCCTTCTTCCTAAAGATGAGCAGCTTTTGTAGATTAATTGGCCTCTGTAAATTGCCTTAATGCACAACAAGTGGATAAGAAAGAGGGATAATGGTAATGGTCGCTCAATGGGCTCAATTGGCCGAAGGGTCCATAGCCATGCTGTTTCTCTCAACTCTAATCTCATCACAGCTGCAGGGGAAATGCAGATTAACAAAAAAAAGTACAAGGTCCACAATGAGGTAGGTTGGGAGCCACAGTCTTTCCCCAGGGTAGGGAAGTCTATAATAATAATAATAATAAATTTTATTTAATGGGCGCCTTTCAAACATCTCAAGGACACCTTACATAGTATATCGGAATAACATATAATCGGAATATAACAATAAAGACATCACAGAGACACAAATTAAAAACAGGATTCAATCCAAAAACAGAAAATCAAAAACACAGTGTGAAGAGGGAGCAGCGGCAACCAAATCGTGCCAGCGTCCACTCTCTCTTCACGGCAGCCATCTTGGACACAGACCTACAAGACTACAAATAGACAAAAAAAAAAAAAAAAAAAAAAAAAAAAAATCATCCCCCCACAGTGGATAGCACTGTGGGGGAAGGCACAATGTCCAGTCCCCACCCCATGTTCACCCCAAAGTCAGGCCTATTGAGGCCACCGCAATTGCCTCTACGGAGGCCCGATGTCCCTGGCCGTTCTCACCGGGTGGTCTTGCCCCGGCGTCGGGAGAGTCCTTTCGGCGGCTGGGCCACCTGGAACGGCCGCTTCTTGGTTGGAGCCCGCGGCTGCCGAAGCCGACAAGGCCGCGCCGGTTTGGAGCTCACAGGCTCCCGATGACAAAGTCGGCGCCGCCTCTCCGCTCCGCAGACCCGCAGCCCGGAGTTGTTGCTCTCGGCGGTCCAGCTCGCCAGAGCTCCAGCGCGTCGCTCCAGCGCGGCGACCCAGGCAAGGGATCGCCCGCTCCGCTCCAGCGCCCCAATGCTGTGCCGCCGCCGAGGCCGAGGTGCTGGGCGGTTCCCGCCAGGAAACGGCGCTCCAAGCCCGCAGGTAGGCCACGAGGACGGATCGACGTGCAGCCCGGAGAAGAAGCTGCCTCACCGACCAGGTAGGGACCTAGAAATTAAGTTTACACCTACCCCCCACATTAAAAAGACCATATCCCCTACAAACAAAAAACAGGACTCACTAAAAACTATAAAAAAACCGGATTTAAAACGGACGGCTGCTGTCTAGCAGCCGTTCACCAAGATGGCTCCTCCTCCTCGAAATATAATTAGAGGACATAGGTTTAAGATGAGAGGGGAAAGATGTAAAACAGAGGGTGGTGCATATATAGAGAATGAGCTGCCAGGGGAAGTGGTAGACACAAGGACAATCATGACATTTAAAATGCTCTTGGATAAATTGGAAAGGTTTAGAGGGACATGGGCCATATGCAGGCAAGTATGTTTGGCTTGGTTAGGCAATTTAGTCAGCCTGGATTAGTTGGGCCGAAGGGCCTGTTTTTGTGCTGTATAATTTAAGGGCTCTACTTGGAAGCACTGACTGGACAGGTGACATTAGTGACATCTAGTGGAGAGATAACTACATTATTGATTGATTCAGGTACGCGGTGTCTCATCTCAACCTAACATTGGTTATTATTCTACTGCTGTGTGTTTCTGGTCTCTCCATTGCAGTCCTGTGGAGGTGATATTGATGTGGCAGCTGGCAGAATAAACTATGGACAGATGGTCAGAGAGGAAAGATGTTTCATACCCTGACCACTCAGGTTTTCATAGCCTCAGCTGGCCCAGTTATTTGTTCTATCATGCTGCAATGCTTGGCTGATGCCAACATGTGTGTACATGAGTGAGGCACACAGATAGCCCTTAGGTTTCCGAGACACCGCATTGTGGAAGTGGGTAAGGCTGTTTACTCACACCATGTTCATAGGTAGTATAACAGGTTAAGGCTGTGCTGCATGCGAGAACAAAGTGACCTGAAGGGTCTCGACCCGAAACGTCACCCATTCCTTCTATCCAGAGATGCTGCCTATCCCGCTGTTACTTCAGCGTTTTGGTGTAAGCCAGCATCTGCAGTTGCTTCCGATACAATAAAGTGGTCATGATTTAAACTGTTTAGAGTTTTCGCATTGCCCGGATGTTTCAAAACTCACTCAAGCAATTTGAGATTGTCAGCGTAAAAAGTCAGTGTCTAGGATTAAGTTTGGTTTAGAGATGTAGCATGGAAACAGGCCCTTCAGCTCACCGAGTCTACACTGACCATCGATCACCTGGTACACACAAATCTGGTTATTTCACTTCCTCATTCACTCCCTAATTATAACGCACAATTTACAGAGGCCACATAGAAACATCGATGGAAACATAGAAAATAGGTGCAGGAGGAGGCCATTCGGCCCTTCGAGCCAGCACCGCCATTCATTGTGCTACAAACCTGCACATCTTTGGGATTTGGGAGGAAACCAGAGCACCTGGAGGAAACCCATCCGTTCATAGGGAGAATGTGCAAACTCCACACTGATAGCACCCGAGGTCAGGATCGAACTGGAGTCTCTGGCTCTGCGAGGCAGCTGCTCTACCAGCAGGGCAGCTGTGCTGCCCCAATTACAGTTCATTCCAACATCTTTTCACTATGTATATAGTCCAGGCTGCAACTGTGATTGATGTTGACTGATATTCTGTGGGACATGGGTTCCCGTGACTTGGTTCTGTGTTGTGGGCTGATCTGCTCTCTGCTGGGTTTAGATTGAGTCTGGATGCTTCATTGGAATGGATGTGGTAGTTGTAGGAAGAAACTGCAGATACTGGTTTATACCGAAGACAGACACAAAAGTGACATAGCAGATCAGGCAGCATCTCTAGAGAAAAATAATAGGTGGCATCTCAGGTCTGAACCCTTCATCAGACTCAACATTGGAAGAAGCGTCTCAACCCGAAATGTCTATTCTTTTTCTCCAGAGATGCTGCCTGACCTGCTGAGTTAATCCAACATGTTGTGTCTGTCTTTGAATGTGATGTGGGTCGGTTTTGAATGGCACTTTGCTGACTGTGTGATATTGTTATATGAGTATAAGACTGGATGTAATAAAGGCTTAAACACAATTTACTTGTCAATTACATGCTTTGCGTGCTGATCTTTATCAATCATCAGACCAAACCTCGCAGTACATCAACATTAACAAGTTTATTATCTTTTAAAATAATCTGTTATCTTCTATTCTTCCAGGCAAAGTTAATAACATCACACCACTTCACATATATTCCGTCTGTCACCACTCTGCCCTCGTATTTATCCTTTACCCTTTCACTAATCCTTTACCCTCTAAGCAGTTCATTTTCCCACCTCATTATAAGCCATCAGCAAGCTCGGAGACAATACAGTCAACCTGTTCATCGAAGTCTTTAATTCAGCTTTAAAATAGTCTTGATCATTCAGTCCTGTCCTGCCCTGTCCCAGAAAGCATCTCCAATCTGCCATGTCTGAAGAAGGGTCTCGACCCGAAACGTCGCCTATTTCCTTCGCTCAATGGATGCTGCCTCACCCACTGAGTTTCTCCAGCATTTCTGTCTACCTCCAATCTGCAAGTGTCACTGTTATTTCTGTAACAACTCAACTATCCAAGTTAATCCATTTCCTGAACCCTAAGAGGCTTTATGTAACAATGTTTCATTTGGCACATAATCAAATGCCTTTTGCAAAAATCCAAATATACTGCACATTCACTGATTTTAATTTATGCACCTTGCTAGACGTACCAAAAACCTAATTAGATTTGTCAAACATGATTTCCCTTTTATAAAATCATGTTGATTCTTCCTAACTATGTTATGGTTTTCTGGCTGTCTTGTTACAGTGTTCTTATTAATGGATTGAGCAATGTCCCAAAAACCAATGTCAGGCATGATGTGCAGAAAGGAACCTGAGATGCTGGTTTGCACCGAAGATAGACACAAAACGCTGGAGTAACTCAGCAATACAGCATCTCTGGAGAGAAGGAATGGGTGACGTTTCGGGTCGAGACCCTTCTTCAGACTGAGAATCAGGGGAGAGGGAGACACAGAGATATGGAAGGGTAAGGTGTGAAAATGAGTTGTCTGGAGTGAAACTCCAGGGTGCACGGTAGCCCTGACTCTCAGTCTGAAGAAGGGTCTCGACCGGAAACATCACCTTGTAGCGGCTCCCTGCTGGCGTACCCAGAGATCGAACCCGGCGTTCGGAAGCCGTGGTCACGTGACTCGGGAGGGGCTGCTTGTTTCGCGCGGTTTTTCACTTGCGCGCGTTAGTTCAGCGCTGACCACCGTTGTGGGCAGACGTGTCTGTAGAACCTGCATACTGGCAACCGAACTTGTGAATAAAGATTTGTTGAAAACTCCAGTAGTCGTTTCTCAGACCACTAAAACCTATTCCTTTTCTCCAGAGATGCTGCATGTCCTGCTGAGTTACTCCAGATTTTTATGTCTACAGGCAGACTGATGTACAGACCACGGCCAGTGTACACAGACTGACATACAAGATCACAGCCAGCATACACAGTCTGATATACATACCATAGCCAGTATAAACAGTCTGATATACATCATTCTGTGTCTATCAACCAATGTCAGGCTTTTATGGTTCCTGGGTATCTCTTGTTCTCCTTTCTCCAATTAAGATGTTATATTTGCTACTTTCCAATCCATAGGGACCATTCTTGAATCTGGGGAATTTTAGAAAATCACGGAAAATGCATCCATTCTCTGTGCAGGCATCACTTTTGGAATCCATCAATTTATGCAACAGATCCAGTGTACAGGCACATTTTTATTCCATACAAAAAATCGTTACTTTTAACATCATCACACCTGGTGACCCAATTTGGTTCCTCATTATTTCTGCACAGTGGTGCAACTGGTAGAGCCGTTACCTCACAGCGCCAGTGACCAGTTTGGATTCTGACCTTGGGTGCTGTCTATGTGGAGTTTGCACGTTCTTCCTGTGACAGCGTGAGCTTTCTCCGGGTGCTCCGGTTCCCTCCCACGTGTGTGGGTTTGCAGGTTATTTGGTCACTGTAAGATCCCCCGATTGTGTAGGATAATAAAGTGCGTTCGCAAAGAATTAGTGCGAGCGGGTGATCGATGGCTGGCGAGCACTCAATGGGCCGAAGGGCCTGTTTTCATGCTGTATCTCTTGATCAAGCAATCAATCTTTTATCATAATTCATATGAATCCCTTAGTCCCCATAACAAGTCCAACTACTGGTGACACGGTGGCGCAGCGGTAGAGTTGCTGCCTCACAGCGCCAGACACCCGGCTTCGATCCTGGCTATGAGTGCTGTCTGTACGGCGTTTTACGTTCTCTCCGTGACCACATGGGTTTTCTCCGGGTGCTCCGGTTTCCTCCCAATCTCCGAAAAGGTACAGATTTGTAGGTTAAGCAGTAAAATGGTAAATTGTCCCTAATATGTAGGAAATTGCTCGTGTACGAGGATTGTTTGTCAGTGCGGACCTGGTGGGCCGAAGGGCCTGTTTCCATGCTGTATCTCTAATCTAAACTACCCGAGCTTCTATGGAACGCACTTCCTTGATGTTTTGTACATTTCTGTCAAAGCCCTTGCATTATTTTCATACCTTTTGCAATATAATATTTTGCAAGGTAATATCGGTTGTGTTGTTACCTGTATATTGGTTTGCACCTCCCTACACTGAATGTGTTTCAAGCATTTAGTGAAGGGATGGTTTGACAACTGTATAAACAGTTGCAGAATCATGCTGTGATGTGCCACTCTCTGGTTGCGATGTGGTTCTGCTTTCTGCTGAGGGGTGTATGTTGCATTGCGCAACAACGGAAGAGTTGTGCTCAGTTGATTTGAGTTCCTCTGCATGTTGTTCATAAGTTCATAAGTTCTAGGAGCAGAATTAGGCCATTCAGCCCATCAAGTCTACTCCGCCATTCAATCATGGCTGATCTATCTTTCCCTTTCAACCCCATTCTCCCGCCTTCTCCGGATAACCTTAGACACCCTTACTAATAGAGAACCTTACCAGTCAAAGACGGCACAGTGGCGCAGCGGTAGAGTTGCCAACTTACAGCGCCAGAGACCTGGGATCGATCCTGACTATGGGTGCTGTCTGTAAGGAGTTTGCACGTTTTCCCTGTGACCCGCGTGGGCTTTCTCCGGGCGTTCCGGCTTCTTCCCACATTCCAAAAATGTGCAGGTTTGTAGAATAGTTGGCTTTGGTAACAAATTGTAAATTGTCCCTCGTATGTTGAATAGTACAAGAGTGCGTGGTGATCGCTGGTCGGCACAGATAAGGTATGCCGTAGGACCTGTTTCCGGGCTGTATCTCTAAAGTAAAACCGGTCAATCTCCATTTTAAAAATACCCAATGACCTGGCATATGTGTGGCAATGAAATGCATAGATTCACCACCGTCTGACTACAGAAATCCCTCCTCGTTTCCTTTCCAGACTGGGATGCGTCGTGAGGAATGAGATCACACGAGGCAGATGAACAAGGTGGATGAACCCTCGTCTGATCAACTGGAGCACTGTTGTCCTTTGCTGAGTTTGTTGGGGTGTGTTGACTTTGAGGATGAACAGCTGGCTGTTTCCATCAGATTGCCCTGGACTGGGTTTAGATGTGGGATTATCCGATGGGATTGGCCGATGAATTGTTTTAGTCTTTTTTGTTTCAGATATACAGCGTGGAAACAGGCCCTTCGGCCCACCGAGACCGCACCGCCCAGCGATCCTCACACACTAACAATATCTTACAGAAACTAGGGATAATTTACACATACGCCAAGCTAAATAACCAACAAACCTGTACGTCTTTGGAGTGTGAGAGGAAGCTGAAGATCTCAGAGAATACCCACGTGGTCACGGGGAGAATGTGCAAACTCCGTTACTCTCGGATGGACAGCTTGGCCAGGCCTAGGAGCAACCCAACCAGGACATCTTCGGCCCTACACTCTCCCCTACGCACAGGGTGTCCAAAGATGAGGATGGTAGGTGAGAAGATCAGGCAGAAGGCAAGGAGCAGCCCCTTTAGATCCTGTTGTCACTGTAGTGCTGGCCTGCGCTGCGCTGTGAGGTCAGGAGCTGTTGCATTCCGCTGAGCCGCCTCCAGTGCATTCTGCACCACTGCAGTTTGTGGAGCATGGGTTTGCCATTGGTGAGTCAGATGCACCATGTCTGCTATCCTGTGCTGTGTGTGTGACTCTGTGCCCGGGCACTGCCCTATGCTGGGTGGGTCAGAATTACTACCCAGTGTATGACAATGAGGTCTGCTGCCCTCTTCTAGAGTATTGGGACTGTTGCCCCAACTTAGGCAATTAGTCTATTGCCCTGTGGTTAGGTATTGGATCCATTGCCTGGAGGTGGGGTATTAATGCAATGCGTGCTTTAGATCCATAGCTGGGAAGTGGGGTATTGGTCCAGTGCCCTGTGTTGGGACATTAGTCCATTGGTCTGTGTCAGGGTCTCAGTCCATTGCCCTTTGCTGAGGCATTGAGTGAATTGCCCTGTGCTGGGGTATTAGCCATTGGCCTCTCTTGGGCTATTAGCCCATGGCCCTGTGCTGGGCATGGGTCCATTATCCTCTCCTGGGGCATTGTTGCATTGGTCCATTGTCCTGTGTTGGCATATTAGCCAATTGCCCTGTGTTGCGGTATTTGTGCTAGGGTATTAGTCCATTGCCTTCTCCTGGGGTATTAGTGCATTGGTTCATTGCCCACACCTGGGGTCTTGGTGGATTGGCCCACTTCCCTCTCGTGGGGTATTGGACCACGGGTCTTTCCTAGGGTAATGGTATATTTGTCCATTGCCCAGTCCTGAGGTATTGACCCGTTGCCCAGTCTTGGGGGTATTGGTCCACTGTCTTCTCCTGGGGTATTGGTCCACTGTCTTCTCCTGGGGTATTGGTCCACTGCCCAGTCCTGGGGTATTGACCCATTGCCCTCTCCTGAGGTATTGACCCATTGCCCAGTCCTGAGGTATTGACCCATGTCCCTCTTCAGAGACACTGACCCATTGCCCCCTCCCCCGGGGGTATGACCCCGCCGCCCTGCCCCCGGTGTCGGTGGGGCCGTGGCGAGGACGCTGGGCGGCGGTGGCCGCTGTGCTGCCGGGCTGGCTGCCGCTGTGGGCGGAGTTGCAGCCTGTGGAAGCGCTGGATCCGAATGAGTGTCAGAGAGGAGCAGTGCTGAGCGGGGGAAGGAGCGGGGCGGCGAGGAGAGAAGCTCGGCTAGCAGGCAGGCAGGGAGCAGCTCGGAGCGGGGAGAGGGGAATCACCTGCAGTCCTATCGCCCTGCACACAGCGGCGGACGGGTTACTCGCTGTGCCAGCTATGAGCGCCTTGGTCCCACTGCTGATGGCTCTACTCGTCGGGCAAGGTAACTGCCCCCGGCTGCTTTTTACCTTCTTTATCTTTACTCGTTCTCCTCGCTGTCTTTTTAATCGTGTCTTGCTATAATTTCCAGAGATGGTTTCTGTGGCTCGTTTGACTTCTTCGCCCGCCTTGTAGTCAGGAGCGGGCTGTCAATGCAACCACTGTGTGTGTTTTGGAAAGAACGTGTTAGTTTAGTGCTGGCTCTGACCCGCGCCGTTGTCTCTCTGGCCAAACACTATCGGAAGCAGGTTTCAGATGCTCAAAAGTTTGTCTGTAACCGCGGGAGAGTGGGGTCCGCGGGGAAACGGGGGGCTCAGGGAAGTTTCACAGCGGGTTAGACGGGCTGATTGTAGTCAGTGGAAAGTGACTGTCCGCCTGTGTCACTGGACATGGCCTGTGTCTGTGTGATTCGGATACAGTCTTGCCCACACTTGTCATCCTCTCTGTGCCCGCCTGTGTACATGGTCTGTGTACAAGTCACTGTGAGTGGACACTGTAATTGCTTCCGTCTGTGTGAACCGTGTATGGTCTGTGAATCAGTCCAGTGTACACTGGGTATGGTCTGTGTGCTGGTCCATGTACGCTGGACATTGTCGACGCGTCGGCTTGTGTACACTGGGTTTGGTCTGCCCACTAGCCTGTATACGTTGGGGTCTGGGTTGTCCACACTTGATTTGGTGTGTGCAGCCGCCAGTGTACACTCGGAATGGCATGTGTGCACTCAGTCAGTAGTCTGGACGTGTTCCTGACACATTTGCGGTGACCGACCTGTTCGTCTGTGTACTGGTGTATAGCAACTTGTGTACACTGCGTATGGTTTGTAAGGCCGCCTGTGTACGCAGGGTATGGCCTGTATACGAGTCTGTGCACATAGTCTGTGTGTCGGGTGGACATAGTCTGTGTGTCGGGTTGTGTACACCACGTATAATGTGTATATCAGTCCGTGTATACTGGCGATGGTCTGTATACCAGTATGTGTACATTGGGTATGCTCTGTATATTAATCTTGCGTACTGGGTA